>NC_056732.1:1822363444-1822517780 GCF_019279795.1 Protopterus annectens
GAATAGGCATGGGTGCAGTTTGTATTTGCTGGAATATTTGTGATGTGACTATGGACAAAGTGTGGAGGTCCCCGTTAAGGAAAAGGTCAGATCAATTTTGAATGTTATTTCTTAATTTTCTAAGAAAGCTAAAGAAAGACTTGTAGTTATCCTTTGCTTCAGATGCTAACCTTTGTTGCTTTACTGTCTTTATACTGTTTTCAGTTTCTTGGTGATGTTTTTATACTATCCCCATTCTGACATGTTCTAGCTTTACTGTATAGTTTCTTTGATTGCAGTTTGACAGTTGACCTCTAATTGGGATTGCTAGATCTATGCCTTTATACAAGTAGGCATAAAACCCCCAAGAAGAGTTGGCTATTGTATTGAAGTCGAAGATGGTAATGTCATAGTTAAATGTAAAGATTTTATCATATAATCATACACGTTTTCTTCTGAGGTTCTTAAATATGGAGATATTGATTATGCGATTTATGGTGGTTCTAAGATTAAATTTATAAGTTTATGGTCCAAGTTAACTAATGAAGGAAAGACAAATGGAGTGAAACAAGAAGAGACAATATTTCTGAGGATGTGATCAATAATATTTCAGCCTGTATTGGGTTCAATATGTCCAGGGAATACCTGTTTATCAAATTCAAAAAATCTCTGGACATATCCTGGATTAGAGATATAGATGCTCTGGTCTATGACAGGGTAACTGAAGTCACCAAGGATTATGAAATAGCTGTTGCTTATATGAATTTCTTATAAACCTTCCAGGCAACTAGCATGTATACCTGGAGATAAAAAAGGGGTTCTGTAGCATGCTGTATGTTGGAAGTTTGAAAAACTGAAGTTCTAGAAGCTGAATTTGTACATATCTAGATATCAATCTAGATGAGATGAAGTCCCTGATAAATATGGAAACAGTTTCCATCAGGCCTGAAAGCATGACAGGCTCAAAACCTAGCACTGAGCAGTGCCATCAATGTACTAGAACAAGAACACTTGTGCAGCTACCTACTTAACTGAATAAACTACTTGAAACTTTAAGAAGGCGTCTTTATTCCTCCCATTGGGAGGGTATGAGAGAATGAGTCTCGTAGATCTGCTAGCTAAAGGGATTTTGTCTGGGCAAATCCTTTGCATTCTGTTACTTCTTACTGTCTGGGTTACAGGGGGATACAAGACTTGACTTGAGGCTTCTGGATTACCTCTGTTTTCTTTTTAAGTTCAGGAGAAATATTTTTAAATTTTCATTTTCTTATTTTTACTTTTTCCCCAATTGAATATTTTTTCTTGTATTTATGTACAAATAATCCCTGATCCTCAGAATCAGGTCTTTCAATGGGTAGAACTTCAAAAAAAATATTATTATCAGTCCCTTCTCCTGACGTTTGTTCCTGTATGCGCTCTCTCTCTCCTCATTTCTCCTCCATATTTTCTCTTCTTTACCTAGCTTACCCTCTCTCCCAGCCTCTTGTTGTCCTACCTTTTGTATATTTTCTTCCCTTTCCCCTTCTCTTTTTTATTATTTACTGTTCAATCTTAACAATCTTTCCAAAAGACTCCCCCTTTTTTAATAAAACGTGCCTCTCTCTCTCTCTCTCTCTTTATATATATATATATATATATATATATATATATATATATATATATATATATATATATATATATATATATATATATATATACAGACACACACACACACACCCCATGCATTCAGGCACACACCTGCTTCCTCTATGTTCTTTCTCTGCACACTGGTTACATTGTACATTGTCATAATCATTAATTAAAAGAGAAAAGTCCCCACAAAAGAAACATGATATTGGTTGGCCAGCATATCTTAATCTCCCTCTATGACCTGATAACACTTATCAAGTACTTCACCTCCCACCCCCCATTCTACACGTTTCTGTCATCTTTAACTTTCACAACAGTTCCACAAAGACCCCACATGCATTTTTTAAAACTGTTTTCTTCTGGTTCATCAGGTCCATACTGTGAAGTAACATTTACCTAGTGCATAAGTTACTACCGGAAAACAAACTGTCCCACAGATAAATGTCCTTTTTCTGCACAGATCCAGAAATTTCATCATCAGTCCATCAGTTTTAAATATTAAGTCATAAAAAGGCTTTGTCACAAAATTTATAAAAAAAAGACAATTTGTTGGGCTTTAAATCCCAAAACAATTACCAAATTGTCCCACACATATTACAATGCCATTTTTTGTTCTTATGCTCTGACTTGGACTTTTTATTTTTTTTTTAAAACATTTTTACTTGCAGCTCGCTGCTGCTTTTTTGCCTGCGGTCTTTGCTACATATGTTTTAGTTACTGCTTTAACTGCTTCCATTGAACCAGACACCTTTTCTGCTTGTTGCTGTTTTCCTGTTACTTTTTGTCACTGCTATAGAAGTTTTAATGGTTGCATTCTCTGCTGCCATATCACCTGGTTCATTTTTTTACATTACCACTCTCAGCACTTTAGAACAAGTTATCTGCTATCTCACCCCATGGAACAGCAGGACTCTCACCTAGATCATCCTGCTCAATTATTTTTAACAGAACATCATATTTGATATTGTTAATCCTCATTCATTCCTTACGCTTGGGTATCTGTTCCGAGCTCGGAACTGAGCCAGCCATTTTCCAAGCTCACGTCAGCTTCAAACTCTTGAGCTAAACTCTTGCCCACAATCCCCCTCTCCCTGTTACCTCAGATTTTGTTTGCTGCATTGCCATTCAGTCGTGTCAAGCTACTTCTCTTGAGCTAAGTACATTCAATTGTTGTTTAATAGTTTTACAGATTACTTTTCTGTCAGGAAAGTTCATATTTTAGTGTCTCTTACCCTATCGCATCTAGCATTCATAATTTCTTCAGGTTTTTCTGCATTTTTCTTTACCAATTTTACCGCAAGGGATTCTCAGTTTACCGTCGTTGGTAATCCTTTTCCCTTTTCTCTCATACCTTCAGGTACTCTCTTGTACAATTGCTGGTACCTTCTCTATTAATGAATTTGCTGTCATGGCAGATAAGAAAGGTAGACCGGGGTTTAAGCGGTGTTCTGATTGTGGACACAAGCTGCCTACTTCTGATGCACACTCTTTGTGTGTTTATTGTTTGGGAGCTTCCCATTTGTCTGTTGACCCACCCTGTACTATTTGTGAGAACTTTTGTAATAGAACCTTGTTGGAAAGGAAAAACAAGCTGTTACTGAAGGGACTTCTAAAATCTCCCCTTTCAGAGGCTATTTCTGGGTCGGAGGCCTCACCCCCTCCTTGAGCCCATAAGAAAACTTTGGATGTTCCTACTAAGGCTAAATCTTTGCCTTTGTCCCCGGCTGAGGACTCCCGCAACCAAAACCTAAAAAGGCTAAAGTTTCGGCTCCGGAGCTCTCTCAGTCAGCCCCAGTGCTTTTGGTGCCTATACTTTCGGCACCATGGCCTTCGGCTCCATTAGTGATTTCGGCTTCGTCTTCTCCTGCAGCCTTCTATATATCGGCACCGAGGGGCCCCTCGGTTCAGACCTTTACCACTGTAGTGGCACTGACCATTCAGTTGGCACAGACCTTGACCACATCGGCTCCGAGATCTTACTCGGAACCAATGCCTTTATTGTTGATTCCATTTTTCTCGGTTCCAGCTTCGGCACCGACAACCACTTTGGCACCGATTCCTGTGTTGGTGCAGACCATGACCTCGGCACCGATGACTTCTTCGGTGCAGACAACAGTAGTCCAGTCTCTCTCAGCACCGTTGTCCTTGGTGCAGTCAGACGAGATGGGCACCGAGTCTACCTCTTCGGTGGACAGGCCTGTTTCTCCCTCAGTCTCCGTAAGGTCCACTAGAAGCCTTTCCGAACATGATGTGTTGCGTCTTGTGGACCAGGTACTCTTGGCCATAGGTATCCCACCCCTCAGGAAGTATCCTTCCTTGGGAGGTGATCACTCAACTCCAAAGACCCCTTCTTATTCTCCTCCTTCATTGCCTTTGAAGTCCATGGATATAGCACAGTCTTCCCCATCTGCAGTTTCCTTTATGGATCTCACTAAGGAACCGCAGTTGCCTTCATGGCAGGAAAGGTTTGCTATGACCTGGGATGTCAGCTATGACATGCATAGTTTGCTGTTCCACAGCCATCCAGGGACTCCAGGTCGGCAGGCTGAGCCACTTAGGGGAGGGTTGACCCCTGTCCTAGACATGCACTCTTCTTCGGGTGGACCAGCCTTCCAACTGATTGAGAAGGCTTTCGCTACTGCTGGTGATTCTGCCCTCCTCTGGTACACTGGTTTCACAAGTCACACCTAGCGGACACTGGGCGCAGGGGCCGCAGGACATATTCCCTCAGGTATCCCCTTTTCTGCTGTCTTCTCCAGCTTCTCTCACTGAGGAGGTCCACCAGAAAAGTTCGTGTAAGAGGAAGCACATGGACTCCACAGAGGAGTCCCTCACTGAAGACACAAATTTCGATGAGGGGGAAGGATCCCCTCAGTCACCCTCTGAGGTATCCTTTGGTGATATTCTTGAAATCCTGAAACAGAGAGGTGACTGGCAGTCCTCTAATCTGACCTCTGAGGAGTCTGTGTTCCTGCAGGCCTTTCGCACCAGGCCCCCTACCTCCTGGGTTACTCCACCTGCTGATGAACTTGTCCGGCTCATCGTGCAGTGTGCTTGGAAGGCTCCTGATACCATCAAAGCTATTCCCCAGAGGCCAAATAAGATCTTGTCCCCTCCTGCTTCAGATTCCCATTGGTCCAAAGGTCTTCCTGTGGATGCTTTGGTGGTGGTGGCCGCAACGAAAAAGGATCTGGCAGAAGAAGAAAGCCAGACTGTCCATCCACCTAACAAAGAGTCCCGGGCCTTGGACAGGATAGAGAAGCACACATTTGCTTCAGCGACCTTTGCTATCAGGTCTCTGAATTATATGGCACATTTTACCAGGCTTCAGAGGGATCTAGTTTCTGAGCTCTCTGAAACCTTGGCTGGTGCCGTGTCTGATGAGGTCCATGACAAAGCGGCCTCTCAGCTGGCCACCATTGAATCTATATCTAACTCCTCTATGCAATTGATATCTCGCGCATCAGAAGGAGCAGCTAGAGCAGTGGGTTCAGCTGCGGTCTTGAGACGACACACCTGGATGCGCTTGTGCAACTTTGCGGAACCCTTTAAATCTTCCTTTCTTAATGCCCCCATTGAGGCCTCCTCGTTGTTTGGGCCAAAAGTTAAAAGCACACTGGCCAGATGTGAACAAGATGGTAAGACACTTTCTGCCATAGGTGTCCAGTATTCTTCCCCTCAACGTGCTTTTTCCCGAAACCAAAAGAGTGGGAAGATATGGTTCAAGAAATTTCAGGGTCCTTTCCGTGACACACAGGCCGATTTCTCCCCCAGAGGCAGAGGGGGAAACTCACAGGGAAGACACTCCTTTCGAGGCAGAGGGGGTCCACATAACCAGGGTTCCAGGGATTCTTTCCCTGGTTAATCCTATCAGTGCTCCTGAAGAGCAGCCCAACTCCTTTCCTCTGGAGGTGGCTGGGGGACGTTTCTCCTTGTACCCTTCTGCCTGGCTAACCATCATCACTGATTCTTGGGTACAAAGGATTATAACCAGAGGTTATCATATCCCCTTCAATCTTTGTCCTGCCCCTTCAAAAAACCTTCCCGACATTCCACCCAGTCAAAGGGAAGAAGCAGCACTAGAGATAGAAAAGCTGCTAAGAAAGAGAGTCATGCAAATAGTCCCTCCAGACCAGATAGGATCCGGATTCTACTCAAGACTATTTTTGGTGCCAAAGAAAACCAGGGACTGGAGAACAATTTTGGATCTCAGTGTATTTAACAAGTTTGTGAGAGTACAACAATTCCAGATGGTCACAATACAGTCTATCCTCCCACTTTTGGAAAAAGATGATTGGATGTGCTCTATAGATCTTCAAGATGCATACTACCACATAAAGGTGGACAGGCCATCAAGAAGATTTCTGCGCTTCCGTGTGGGAGCCAGTCACTACCAGTTCAGAGTACTGCTTTTTGGACTCTCTACAGCCCCCAGAGTGTTCACAAAGTGCATGGCAGTTGTCACAGCTCACTTGCGACTTCACGGATTCCAGGTGTTTCCATACCTAGATGACTGGCTCATTTCTTCCCCCACCAGACATCTACTGGAAAAAGCCCTGGCATACTCTCTCCTCGCTGCTCAAAGGCTAGGCATAACCATAAGCTGGCAAAAATCCAATCTCACCCCATCTCAGTCGACAGAATTCATAGGGGTTATCTTGGACACAAAAACTGCAGAGCTGCTATTCCAGAGCACAGAATTCTAAGGATAAAGCAACAACTAATTCCAATCTTTTCAAAGGAAAAATCCATGGCTCACTCGGTTCTACAGCTGTTGGGTTCCATGGCAGCCTCCATCACCATTGTTCCCCTGGCCAGGTTTCACATGAGGATTCTACAATGGCTACTGCTCACCCAATGGTATCCTTTTTAGCATCCTCTTTCAGCCATGATTTGAGTAACCCACAGGTGCAAACAGGATTTAAATTGGTGGATGACACACAATCTCTCACAATGGTCTCGCCCCTTCTCCCCCCAGCAACCCAAGGCCACAGTGACTACGGACGCCTCCCTGATGGGGTGGGGGGGCTATGTCAGGGACAGACCGTCCAAGGCACTTGGTCCAAACTGGAGGCCCATCTGCATATAAATGTTCTAGAGCTGAGGGCAGTGCTTCTGGCGTTGCAAGCATTCCATCCCCTGCTCCCGTCTGGGACAATTGCAATTCAATCAGACAACATGGTGGTGGTCTGGTACATCAACAAGCAAGGTGGAACCAAATCTTACCTCCTTTGTTGAGAGGCCATGAGAATATGGCAATGGGTGATGGCTACCAACTATTTTCTTCTAGCAACGCACATTCCCGGGAGTTTCAACATGATAGCAGACAGACTCAGCAGGTGCATTCTCCAACCTCACAAGTGGTCCCTGAATCCCTTGATAGTGGTGGAGATCTTCCACCACTGGGGCCATCCTTGCTGCGACCTCTTTGCATCCCTGACCAACTACAAATGCAGCAAATACTTCGCACTGATTCCCCCTCCGGGACAGTCACCCAGGGACGCTCTAGTCCAAGATTGGCCCTCGGGTCTTCTTTACGCATTTCCACCCTTTCCCCTCATTCCTCAGTTTCTGAAGAAAGCACGTCAGTTGAAGAACAAGGTGATCCTCATAGTACCATATTGGCCTCGACAGATTTGGTTCCTCTTCCTTTGGCCTCACCTACTAGATCGACCATGGATTCTCCATCCAACCCCAGAGTTGATCTCACACCCACAGAACCCGATTCATCCCAACTTGAACACCCTGAAGCTCATGGCTTGGCTACTCCAATTCCCTTGATTGCCAGGCAGAATGATCTTTCTTTACCAGTATGTGATATTCTCATTGCTTCTCGCATGTCTTCCACTAGAATTACTTATCTGAGCAAGTGGAAAAGATTTATCTGTTGGCTGAAAGATAAACAAGTAGACCCCTTTTCAGCACCAGTGTCAATAATACTAGACTATCTGGCCGACCTGTTTCTATCGGGTCTATCGGCCTCTACCATTAGAGTTCATTTGGCTGCAATTTCTAATTTTCATGAGGGTGTCTAAGATTCCTTTCTTATGTCCCATAAATTGTGCAAGACCTTCATAAAAGGTGTGAATCATCTGAAGCCACCTTTAAGAGAACCTATTCAACCATGGGATTTATCATTAGTTCTACAAGCTCTGACAATGTCACCTTTTGAACCAGCCTCTTCTTGTGACCTCAAGTATTTGTCATGGAAAACCTTGTTTTGGTCGCCATTACTTCTGCCAGATGTATTTCTGTGCTTCAAGCTTTATGTATCAAGAGTCCATACTTGATTTTTTATAGCGATAGAGTGTCTCTGAGAACTAATCTGTCATTTCTGCCTAAAGTGATCTCTGAAATGTCCATTAATCAAGCCATTGAATTGCCAGTTTTCTTTCCCAATCATTCAAACAGAGGAGAGTATTGCCTACATACCCCAGATATACACAGGCAAATCTGTTTTTACTTAAACAGGACTAAATCTTTTCGTAAATCTGACCAGTTATTTCTGGCTTTTTCTAGACCTAGATTAGGATCTGCTGTTGCTAAGGTCACATTAGCTAGATGGTTGAAGGACTGTGTGACCTTTATTTACACACAACGTAATATCTCGTTGCCTACTACCATGAAAGCTCATTCAACAAGGTCGGTGGCAACTTCTGCTGCCTTCCATGCCAGAGCTTCTTTACATGACATCTGTGCAGCTGCAACTTGGGCTACGCCTCATACCTTCATCAATCATTACAAATTGGATTTGGCCTCCAGGGGAAGAGCATCTTTCAGTTCTATGATGCTCAGGAATGTCCTTCCATGAGAGCCTGCCAGGAATAGAGGTAGCTGGGGACTCTGTCCCATGTGTAAGGAATGAATGAGGATTAACAATATCAGATAAAGAAGTTATGTCTTACCATAACGTTCCATCTGTATTGTTGATCCTTGTTCAGTCATTACGACCCTCCCTCCTTCCCCCTCCTGTGGTTTCTAGTGGATCTCTCCATCCGGTTCTCTTAGGTTATTTGACCAGAGGTAGCCTCTACCTTCTTTGATTTGCAAACTCCATCTGAGGTAACAGTGAGAGGGGGATTGTGGGTAAGAGT
This sequence comes from Protopterus annectens, assembly GCF_019279795.1. NCBI lineage: Eukaryota > Metazoa > Chordata > Ceratodontiformes > Protopteridae > Protopterus > Protopterus annectens. The sequence goes on from NC_056732.1 coordinate 1,822,372,147, forward strand.
TTAGCTCGAGAGTTTGAAGCTGACGTGAGCTTGGAAAATGGCCGACTCTGTTCCGAGCTCGGAACTGATACCCAAGCGTAATGACTGAACGAGGATCAACAATACAGATGGAACGTTACGGTAAGACATAACTTCTTTTTGCAAGCCCTCCTGATGCCAGGTCTGTCATCTTCACCACTTCAACAGATTTGCTTACTTCCTTCTCCACTGAGAGCGCTAAAACCTGCTCATTTGTAACATCCACCACACCTGAATCATTGTACATTCTAAAGCTACGTAACAATTTTTTTCTCCACATTCTCATGTTTCACCTTTAAACTCTCCACATATTTTCTCTCTTCCTCCATGTTACTGCTTCCATTAGGCATCTTCCTTGCTGCCACCATCTAGCAGCTCCAAAAAGTATGGGACATTCCCCGGTGCCCTGTCCAAATTTCCCCTAGTCAGTAAAAATGCCACTTCAGATATCCCATGAAAAGACGGCATTGGCCAAGTGGGACTACATGTTCAACAAACTGAACAAGACCTCTTCATTTTAAGATGACTGCATCCAGTGAACAAGCATTCCTACAGTAAACCCCTAAAAATAATTGTTGAAAATACCTCTTGTTTGGAGATGCAAACAGTTCTATCTGTGGGAGATTCTACCCGTCATTAATCTCCAAAATGTCTCCCAGTGCATCACATACTTAATGTAAATTTTAAAGGTTCCTGCTAAGTTGGTCTACTATGCTATTGTCTTAAGTACAGATGCAGGTTTCCCACAGTTTATATTGCAGAGTATCCTTCTAGACTTGCATGGCCTGCCTGCACAGCTAATAGGAGTGTACCCCTTTAATGCACCATGCCACAGTGGCTATTTTAGCATCTCAGACACTTACATCATGCTGAAAACTAACAGACTAGGTAACTGGCAGGCCTTTTTTAATGTTTATGTGCTGGGTGCTCTCCTGAAATGCCCATTTGTCTTGCACTTTAAGATTCAGGATATGGACACTCCAGGCTATGACTGAGACATCTGTGGTCAGGATCTAGTTTGGAACAGTTAGTCTGAAGGGAAGTCATTTTTAGGGTCTGTGCCAACCATCAATCTAGTTCTCTTTTTGATACAAGGAAGAACAGGTATAGTAGTTTCCAAGGGGTCCACCTGTTGATCCCATGTGCCCCTTAGGAAATACTGTAGTTTCCAAATGTGTAATTAAGCTAGAGGAACTACAAGATGCTATATGCCGTGAAGCCCAGGACACCCTACTGTCTGGTTGTCAACATTTTTTGGTGTCGCAGTACATAATGGACTGAGCAGAAATTGTTTTTTCTCCATGGGAAATAATGCTCTGCAGAAGTTTGTGGCACAGAGTGCTGCATAGAAAACTGTTGTCTGAGAAGGGTGCATTTCTGATTTGCCCATGTTTAAGGTAAATCCAAGGCTGCTGAATCATTATGGCCATCTCTTGTACTGTTTGAGCATGGATCAGCCAATCAATCAGATAGTTAGGTGTGGATGACTCTGGTTTTATAGTGTGCTATCACTAGGGACATATATTTTGTAAATATCTTGACTGTGGCAATTAAACCGAAAGGCAAAGAAGCAAACTGTTAATAGGTTACCCCCCATAAATCTTTGTTTTTTGAAGATGGGAATATGTCTAGAGGCATCTTTCCACTTCACATTAACTAGGAGATGTAGTGTAACAATGGTTTTCTGCACTTGTACTTGCGTTATACATTAATTAGTACTGTTCTGAGCATGTTTTAAACATTTATTTAATTTTGTGTGAGAAATGGTAATTTCTCTGTTTTTTTACTTAAAGTTCTGCCACCAAATCAGCTTGCAGATGGGTGAATTAGTTAGGGACTTAGTTGTTTAAACTGCACTAGAGAGCTACTTTTGTTGTGTTCCTACACTAAGAAATTCCAGGATCATCCTTGTAGTAGAAGGTGTTCACCTGGTTTCTCTGATGTGGAGAGCACTTCAGGCAGCTTAAAGTGCTGTCATTTATTGCCTAGAGGGTGTAGGAGTGAGTTTTCAAGCTACTCTTCTCTACTATAAATCGGAGAGAGTTTGCACAGAGCTATTCGCCATGCAGCAGCCTCGGTTAGCAGTGCCCTGTATAGTGGCAAATGCCTAGATAGTAATATTCCCTTATAAATATAGAATTAAGTCCTAAAAAAGTTGAACAATGTGGCACTGTGCAGAATTAAGATTAAAGCAGCTAGTTTGTGCATCTAATAGCACTACCATATCCTAGCAATATATAACATCTTGTCATTACCCTCAGAAACTACCTTAGGAGACCCCTGATAAAATGCAATCCTTTATCTTAAATATCCCACCCCATATTACAGGACTGGACAACATGGATATGCAATTTCCTAAAGTATATACGACCAACTTGGCAGTACGTGCATCCTAAGGCAGTATAACAATTGTTTCATGCTCTCAGACAACCAGTTAATCATTAGAGAAAATAACAGTATGAGAGAGATGTAAATTCTCAACTTCCTTTGAGACAAAAATCTCGCATGCAAATGACGTTGTCAAGAATACCCACACTACATCCTTTACAGATACCACTCACCAAACACGCAGATTGTCTTTAGTTGGGGGGCTTAAAATAAAATTCCCTAAATCCCAAAGACCTTCAAAGCCTCATAATAGCAACACTGCTCCTCAGGAATTACTAAAATACACATAAAAAAAACACCAAACATCTCACACAAGCCTACACCCAATGATCCCCAAGAGAAAAACTCATAAGGCAAGCATACACCTTATTACCTTATTGTCATCGGTGATTCCATTGTGTGACACACACATGCTGCTCTCAGCAGGTTAGACAAGGGAAAGATAATGGTTGTTTGCCTATCTGGAGTCAGATTCTGCAGTTTCACACATCCTTTTAAGTCACTGCAGCCCAGGTACCAATATGATTCTGTCATAGTCCATGTTGGTGTAAATGACCTGAGATGTACCTCACTGGATCATATGAAAAGAAACTTAATGGATCTATTGGAATATGTGTCAGACAAGTACACGTCTTGAACTAAGCAGCATTCTACCTTAACAAAGGATGATGCCACAGTATGAAATAAAATGAGTGACATTAGTAACTGGCTTAGTGTCAAGTTTCAGTGTCACTTCAGGGGACTCCAATATTTATCAACATTGGAGGATATGGTCAACAGACCACTTTGCTTTGCCAAGGACGGCTGCAGCTGTTCTCCCTAGGCTTTTGGATATTGGATTCAATTTTATTCACCCCCTTAGAGCTTTTTTAGGCAATGGCAAAAAAGACATCAACTTTGTGAAAAACACTGAAACTCTTTTAAGGCATTACTGCATAATGCTAGAAGCCTAAACAAAAAACTCCACAAAGTATTGCAGCAGTGCAAGGCTACAGTGCCTTCCACATATTTAGACCAATGACAGCACAGACTGAAGCCAAAGGTGGAGGTGTCTCAATCTATGTTAACAAGCAGCATACCTCCAGGTCGGTTAAACAGGATGATACCATGATCTCATCCAAGTGTAACCTTACATAAGGTTTCATATCATATTATCACTAGCTAGTGGTCACCATCTATGTCCCTAGAGTGTCACATCTCTTACCTGGGTCTATATTAGCATGTCGACAGGGCAGAATAGTGAATGCCCTTACATTGACATATATTAAATGAAATGTCAATATCTTGAATGGCCAGAACAGTGATTTTTTTCCCCAGGGAAAATCACTGGTCCAACAACAACAAAAAAACAAACAAACTGAGAGACAAAATAACGTGGGGGGCTTTGCCCCTCCACACCCCCCCTACTTAAATATACCAACTCCAAGATCACACTACAGTGGAGGAAATGACAAATTCCCGACAACAGCCCAGCAATTTTTTTCCCCTGTCAACCTGCTAATGTAGACCCTCTTACCTAAACCTACCGGATGCACTCACCATCCAACCAAACACCCTATTCATGGGTGACTTTAACTAAATCTCTAGAGACTAGGAAACATACACTGCCTCAAACTTACAAGCACAATCCAGAAAACCCAGCTAAACCAATAATGGTTAGGAACTATTGTAAGGCAAACTACACCCTATTAATAGACAGTATGTCAAAATTCAAGCCCCCCCCCCCAACCCAGAGAGAGCACAGCTACCTATGTAGAATTATTTACAGAGTCCCTATATAAATATATGAATGGCTGATCACAGGCTGCTGTACCTACTAGAAACAAACCCAAAGTTAAGAGTAAAAACAAACCCCACTGATGAAATTCTTTCCTACATAGGGTATACAATAAAAGAAAAAAAAACTTATGGTCAAAATCAGAAAGAGCAACTCTCTTAAAGGCAAGTGCTCTCTTATACAACTAAACAAGAAACTAAGAGGTTTAATTATGGCCAACAAGGACAACTACAAGGTTGGAATAGTTTCACAGGCTAAAGACAAATAGGCTTTTTTCAGTTAGTCCAGAACCTTAAAGGTAACACACAGTGTTGAGCTGAAACTGGTGGTAAATGGTACCTTCACTTATCAGAGCGACATAGCAAATCTACTGGCTGATAAATTCAGCTCAGTCTTCATCCACCTTATCCAGGTGAAGTTCCCTCCAACATACTTCTCTCAACTGTTAGCAGGGACCAGGTGTGGGCAGCACTCGCTAAAGCCAAGACTATCATCTCTATGGGTCCCGACAACATCCATGGTGGCCTCCTGGACTACTTGAGAAACTCTTCAACTGCAGCCTTGAAACAGGCTAAATTCCAAGTGAATGGAGGACCACTACAGTCGCTTCCCTTCACAGGGCAGGCTAATAACTGACCCAGGGAACTGCAGGCCCAACGGTCTAAAAAGCTTAACATGCCAAGCCATGGAACAAACTGTCATGAAATTGATAGAAATGATAAACACGGATATTTGCAACTTACAGACACTAGACTCATCCTAATTTAGCTTTGTAAAGGGAAGATCATACCTACTTAACCTGGTAGACTCCTTTGAGATTGTCACCAAGGCAATGGACAAGGATAAAATAGTGTATATTGCATATCTTGACCTGGCCAAGGCATTAAATACAATACCTTACTCAGGCATTGTTGACAATCTCTGTGAGCCAGGTATAAATCCCTACATAACTCTCCGGATTCCTGGCTGTCTCACAGACAGGACCCAAGAAGTTAGGATCAGTTAGACTACATTTACCAAGAGACTGGTCACCAGTGGAGTACTCCCAGCTCTCTATAATTTTCTTGGGTGGTGACCCTATCATTTTCTTGGGTGGCGAAAGCTTATATAAGCCCTAGGGCCAATAGTCTAGTACCTACCTATGAACCCATGCTAGGTCTGCTCCTGTTTGCCATCTACTTCTCAAAGGTCATGCCTAACATTCAAGGCCTCTGGCTCACAAAGTTCACCGATAACTGTAAACTGGGAGCTTTTATAGATTTCTGCCAAGACACTAGCATCTTGCAAGAGAGTTTAATAGACACAAATGACTAGTACCAAAGCCATGGCCTAAAACTCAATATGAAGCAATGCATTATAATGCCCTTTGGGAAATTGTCTACTCAAGTTAGTTACTTCATTGATAAAACACCCCTAAGAGTTGACTCAGTAGAAATGGATATATGAACAGCAATCTGGTCTTTGACCAAGTAACTAAGATATTAAGAAAATCATTCTATGTGCCCAACTTATAGGTGTGGGTATGGAACCCAGGTCCAAAGCCAGGTCCAAGGAAGTTATAGTACTGCTGCAGTCAGCCCTTGTAAGACTTTGAGTACAATGTCCCCTTTGGCATGTGCCTAATCAGACACTTGTAATGAGTGGAATGCCCACAAAGGTTTTTGCCAGGAGAATTCAAGGCATGAACATCCTGTCCTACAATGATTGCCAAAAGTCTCTGTACTTAGTCTCCTAAAGGCTGCTGAGTGTGATCTATTCCTGGTTTACAGGGCTTCCTCAGACCCAGTCCTAATGAATCTATTGCACATGAGCAAAACAAACAGCATCAGAAATCAGAAATACTAGATCCAGGGATCAGAACTTCACTTGTGACACAAACAGGACATGCTGGAGAGACAGATATGTGTCCCAAAGGATCCCTGCACTATGGAACATGCTCCCCAGCCATGTAAAACAGAGTTCATCCTTGACACTATTCCAACAAAACCTTGACAACTGGATTGGAAATTATAAATTTACACCCAGTCTGGTCTCCTGTCCTTCATGGACAAAGGCCATCAGTAAAAATGAAGTACCCTAACACCCCCCTAGAAATCCCTCCCTACATACATGCCCCCACCTCCATAATACTCAGGATCCAAATGTGTTTGGGGTGTGCAGCTAGGCTTGTAAGGACCCCAGTGGTCAGTAGCCTAGGAATAACCTATGAACCAAAACATAATTGGCTCAGATGCAAACATAGATGCATTCTGTAATTAAAAACAGTAGGAGGTTTTTACTGCAGTTCAGAAATATATCTAAGACAGTTACTCTTGAGGTCACTGAGTACACAGCATGGTATTGTGTGGCAGAGTTTTTCTACCTTAGTTTACTCAGAATATGCTAGACATGGCAGATATTGAGGGGAATTATCCTGGACAAGAAAGGCAGTGACAGAACCAAGAGTTTATGAGGTGTAATTTTACTTTGAAAGTAGGAAGGTATTACATTTTCTTAATTAAAGGATGGCTATTGCATAATGTATTTGTTATTACATCTAGGCAATTCAGATCTTGTTTCAGAGTTCAAAACAAACAATACATAAACAAATAAATACATTTCCTTAATTACACTCATTTGCTTACCCAGTATTCCTGACAGTGTACTCTGTAGGGAAAGTTTGACGTCTGCGAAATCATTACAGTCCCAAAACATATGTTCCAAGTTACTTCTTTCTTTCCCATCATACCTCCAGTTACACTGCAGTGACTATGAAACAGTGGCAAACCACTTTGCAGCTAAGCTATGTCAAAGGGAAAATAGCTATCTCAGGGATAAAATTTAAAGGGGGATATTCCAAGGTGATTCTGTCTTGCCCTTAACCCATTAAACTGTTTACGTAACAGCTTAGGGCATGCTTACAGTTTAACTCACCAAAACCAAAATTGTTTAAAAACATATTATATCACTTTTGTGGTTCATTTAAAATCATATAGTTCATCAGGCGAGGAGCTGAAAGCACAACAATAAAAGGTTAAAAAACTTATTCAGATGATATAAGAATGACATTTGGTTTTAATAAATGTATAAAAGCATCATTTAAAAAAAGGAAAGTTGCAGCACCAAGAAAAAATGTCAAACTGGGACAGGAATGTGTTACAAAGTAATTTGAATAAGAGGGAATATAAATGTTTGGGAAAAGATAAAGGCTTAACCATAAAACATAAACAAATTAAAATAAAGCTCAGTATGGAACACTAGTCAAGCCTGAAGCGAATACTGAAACCTATATCGACTTCTAGGAATAAAGCCCGAGCTATAAATCAATTTGCTCTTCCTCTTCTAACTTCCAGCTTTAGTGTGACTACCTGGCCCCACAAAGTATTAAATCAATGGGCTCTATTTGTCATGAAAAGAAGAAAAATGCTTTATGCTTATCAAATGACATACAAAAAAATAGTGCAGTCCAAGATTATTATATTCTTTGCTCTGAAGGAGATATGGGCCTCCTCAAAACTGATTACATGTAGAGATCTACAGTCATAGGATTGCATAGATGTATACTTCTCTCACCAGATCCAAACATTGTGAAAGTTTCAAAGCATGAACAGAAGTAGTTTAGGATGACATATTTACTTAGCTTAGCAGAAGCATTTCTTAATAAAGTGAGAATGGACTTCAAACCAGAAGTATGACAAAAATCGGACAGTAACTGAATTAAAAAAACAGAATATAAAGAAAAAGGCCAGAAGAGAGGGAAAGAAAATTAGAAATTACATAAATATAGAGACAGGTATAAAAAAACTTCTCAAACAACCTCATGTTGACCAAGATTCGATGCAGGAATAGTTAAGAAGAGTTAAACAAAACCAAAAGATAAAATGCTAATAATGGTGGCCCAAGATAGTGGGCTTCATACAGACTGGTTTACAAAGTTCACTGCAAAAGTGGGAGATACTGACAGAAGCAGGCTCTGTAAAACAGAACTGGAGACAGTTACACATGTTGTTGCTGAGTGCAACACACTCATGGTTAAGGAATCTGTACACTGAAATACACAATAATACGACAAGACTGTTGAATTGGGGATTGTGTCAACACTACAATATAGAAATAGCTAAGCAGTACTGGAAACATGAACCACAAAGCATTATGGACAATAATGACATTTATACCACATGGATCACCTGTTACCAACAGTCCAAAAACAGATGCAAGAAAACCAAATATAGCAGTCCAATAAAAAAGAGAAAAGTGGTGTTGATCACTGAAATGCTACAACCAATGATTACAGTTTGTTATGTACAGAGAGGTACAGAGTCTTATAATACCAGGATTTACAGGCAGAAACAGGAGCAGGGTGGAAGAATGATAACCAGACAGTTCTGGTAGTAGTAGGAGCAACAGGTATAATAAAAAAGAACCAGTCAAACCAATGCAGCAGCAGTCCAGAAAACAAAAACAACCAAAAAAAAAGTTTCTGGACCAAAAGAAGGGCACCACGGTTTATATCGACTCCTTTATTGTGCCAGTAGATAATAACACTAAAATATTAACGTGTCACACAATTCAATATGCGTTTTCATCTAGGAAACACCTAAGACTTCTTCAAACACAAGGCTTGAAGAAATAAGCGCTTCTTATATACATTTGTTAAAAGATCAATTAAACTTGATTGACATAATTAGTTTTTTTAAAAAAACAAACTCAAATAAATTTAAAATATATATACACACTGAATGTATAATGTCAAGATTGGTTCAGAATTTCATAAAGAATTGATGAACATATTTGACAAATACGGTTTAGAAATTTTAAAAGCTATTGTCAAAAATAACGAGCGTGATATGATTATTTTGCAACAACAGATAGATACACTTAACTTAAAAGTTACGAATGATTTGTTGTTTGATTTTGAGGCGGGGAAAAAGAAGTGTAGTGACGTTAAAATTAACATTGACAAGAAATGTGAAACTATTTTAAACAGACAATACAAAAATTAGGTAGAGACATCAAACAATACAGGGAGGGTAAGCAATACCCGTTACCTTGACTATATAATAATTTATCACAATCTCGGGAAGAAGGTGATGACTTCTTCAGTGAATTACACACAAATCAACAAGCACAAGGTGGGCGTCAATAGGATGTTTTTATTGCATCTTAAAATGAGAATATTGATGTTAATGAATACACTTCACCACGCAGGTCAGAAAGGCTGCAGAACAAACACAATAACAATAACCATTTTCACAGGGTTACTTACAATCAGAGGGGAGGGGGACACAGAGGCAATCAATGTTAATAGGTGATATCCAGTCCCTAGACTTCAGCACTGATAATCCTAATGTTTTTAGCTGGCAGGGTTTTCGTATTTATAATTACAGTTGTGTTGAGTTTACACAAGATTTTTTTAGTCTGTTCATTAAAGGGTTCAAGTTTATTCCTATGAAGAAAAGTAGTTTGGCACAAATTAGACTTGATTTAAAAATGCTTATTAGGAAACTTAACCTAGAAAATATGTTTGGTGGAAATACATCAACAATTAGCTCCATTACCCCTAGAAAAAACAGTAACTTCAATCCTACAATACACCCACAATTAAGGAATTTGAAGAACGTATTGGAGAACCAAATTAGAAATATTTTTAAACACAATAAAGTTAGGTACAACTTAAATAAAAATGAGAACAAATTGCTTACAGAATTATGTACAAACTCAGGAATTAGAGTAATGGAACCTGATAAAGGAGGGGGCATCGTGCTTATGGACAAAATTGTATACAAATCTAAAATGTTTTCTATTTTACATGATGAAACCAGGTAGAGTAAGGTTTCTATTAATGATATCAATATTTCCTACAAGAAAATAGATTTCGCTTTGAAAGACCTATTTGACTAGGGGGTTATAGATTTGTAGACCTACAAGTACCTAGAAAATACAACACCTAGGGTACCGTCCATATTTGGAATACCCAAAGTCCATAAGAACATTGATGATCCCCCTCTCAGACCCATAGTTGCCTCTGATGGCTCAAAAATAGCACCCCTAGCAAAATATCTAGATTGGAAATTAAAAGCCTTGTGGGGCAGTGAAATACACATAACTAAACACTCTTGGGATTTTTTGGCTAGGGTAAAACCTGAATATTTTTCTAACAGCTTAAATTTTGTTACAATTGATGTGGTGGACCTATTTTCAGTCATTTCTCACAATATAGGGCTAGATTGGCTTGAAGAGGCACTTAGGTATAAGACAGGAGTATCAGACAATGACATTTGTCTTTGTCTAGAATTGGCAGAACTTGTCCTCAAAAATAACTTTTTGTTTTTTGAAAGAGAATTCTTTCGACAAGAACAGGGATTGGCTATGGGGAACTAGTTCTGCCCCCACCTATGCTATTATTTTATCAGTGTGGAAATCCAAATTTGTACATGCCAGTAATTATTGCACTTCCTGGACGATATATACCTGATACCTAGATGATACTTGTACTTTTTGTGTTAATAGCCTTGAGGTATTGGAAGAATTCATACAATATCTTGCACAAACTGCATCTTTTTTTTCAGTTTACACAAACAGTAACCTCTGAAAGACTGAATTACTTGGATGTTTCCATACACAAACTGAATGAAGGTTTTAAATCTACTATACATAGAAAGCCCACCTTCTGTAATGCATACATTAGTTTTACTAGTGCACACCCTTTCTTTCAGAAGAAAGGAATTGTTAAGGGAAAGTTTGTTCATGCTAGTCGCATGACATCTCTGGATACAAATTTTATGCAGGAATGTTGTAATTTAGAACAAATATTTTTGGAAAGGGGCTACCCTAAGGAACTTATTTTTGCCACTAAAAGAGAGGTATTGCAAGGTCGCAAAGACAGATTTGCACCTATTTTAGGTACTGGAATTAAATTTTCCCAAACCAGCAATGGGGTGACACAGGCTACTTTTGGTAGGAATTTATAACTAAATTGAGTGGAAATGCTTATCAAACTAAGAATATTGTAGAGAAAGAATGGAATACATTTTTGGAATTAACAGACTTGGGCAATTTGAAAAATAAATCTGTAAAGGTTGTTTTTAGGAAAGGACAAAACATTAAAAATCTATTAGAACATGTGAATAACTCCAGTGTATACTTCCACAAAATGAGAGGTACATATAGGTGTGGGGCCTGTGCTCAGTGCACCTACGTTATACAGGGAGAAGAGGTTTTCATAGCAGCTAGACAGTACCTGTTAACCGCAAATAATTATTCGAACTGTAATTCCCAAGGCTTGGTGTACCTGGTTTTATGTGGAGCATGTGAGAGTTTTTTTATATTGGAAAAACAGGCAGTTTAAATAAAGAATTAATGAACATCTTAATGATGTTAGGAAAAAGAACAACAGTAATCCATTATATAGACACCTTAGATTGTGCTCAAGCCAGTTTTTCCTTTTATGTCGTTGAAACAGTTCCTAAAGATGTCAGAGGGGGTCCCTGGGAAACAAGATTAGAGTACAGGGAGACCTTTTGGCAGGTGATGCTTGAAGCCAACAAATCTCCTGGGTTGAATGACATTATTTCCCTAACACCTCTTTTGAAACTTAGATCTGCTAAAGTTTAAAGGTGAAGTGTATATATATATATATATATATATATATATATATATATATATATATATATATATACACACATATATATTTTTTATATATTTTTATTTTTTTATAAATTTAAGCATAGACATTTTTAAACAAAAGAATAATAATATTCATTGTACCTTGGAATAGACATTCAGTGTGTATATGTATTTTAACTTTATTTGAATGTTTTTTTTTTTTAAAAACTAATTATGTCAATCATGTTTAATTGATCTTTTAACAAATGTATTTAAGAAGCGCTCATTTCTTCAAGCCTTGTATCTGAAGAAGTCTTAGGTGTTTCCTAGATGAAAACACATATTGAATTGTGTGGCATTAATATTTTAGGGTTATTATCTACTGGCACAATTAAGGAGTCGATCCCAAGTATGGTGCCCTTCTTTTCATCCAGAAACTGTTTTTTTTTTTTTTTTTTTTTTTATTATAATATAAAAGAATTTACAATTGTACTTAAATAGGTTACAAATAGATGTAAAACCATATGAACTGCAGTTGGAGTCAATGTTGACCATATTGCAGGTGCCTGAGAAAAGCACTCAACTAACAAAAACTGAAACAATACTAATTTTATGAACTCTAATCTTACCCTGACACAGAAATGGGGTCCATTCCCATAAAGGTATGTAAAAAAAAAAAAAACTAAACATTTGGAGATCTTATGACAACAGCACTAACAAAAGCAGGAATTATGAAAAATGCACAATAAGTAAAATTATGCAAAGGTTACTAAGGTGAAGTACATAAGTTCCACCAGTCCCACTATCAGTGGGATACTAATGTTTAGGGGGTTCTCAATCCAGTCACCTGCAGCATAAAGCAGTGGGACATACAAAGTTCACCTTTCCCTGAATCACAGATGATAGTATAATCAGTAAACAATTCTGAATATAGAAACTACAAACAGAATTAGGAGTAAACATTTCTGAGAACAGAAACCATAGACAGTATAATGAGTAAACATTTCTGAGTACAGAAAAGTACAGTTGTGTACACTTACCATAAATTCAGACATCCTTCTTGCTGAAGTGATGGCTAAAAGGAAGGCTGTTTTCTAAGAAAGGAATTTCAACTCTGCACTTGCAGCTGCCTCAAAAGGAGGCAGAGTGAGTTTTTCCAATACAAAGTTAAGGTCCCAGGCTGGAGTTGTGGCTCTCCTGGGTGGTCTTACGTTTTTGGCCCCTCTGAGGAACTGCTTGAGCAGTGGGTGAGAGAAGAGGGGTGGTTCTGTGCTGTAATGAGTTGAAATAGCTGAGGCATGAATTTTGATGGAGGAAAAGGAAAGGACCTTGTGAAGCATCTCAGTTAAGTATTGAAGAATCTGAGGTAAATTGGGAGCTGCTGTGCCCATCCCCTGAGCTTGGTTCCAGGAACATAATCTTTTCCATTTTTCAGCATAAGATTTTCTAGTACTAGGCCTCCTTGCCTCCAGAATGACATCCAGTACTTGTTTACTGAGGGATAGTAACGGAGAGCTCAGGTAATTACCCAGGTTGCCAAGTTCAGGGTTTGAAGCTGAGGGTGCAAAATATGGCTCTCCTGCTGGGACAGCAGGGTAGGGGTCTGTGGCAGGTGCCATAGAGCCAGCAGTGATACACTTCACAAGAGGGGGTATCAGTGTTGGCATGGCCAGTCTGGTGCAATCAGTATCATCCTTGGTTTGTCCTGTTTGATCTTTAGTAGTACCTTGGAGAGGAGAGACAGAGGAGGAAAGGCATAAACTGCTAGATTTTTCCCAGTTAAGGACAGGGCATCCACTTTCCAAGCTTGTTTGTGGGGAGTCCTTGTGCGAATTTGCCCAACTGGTAGTTATGGGAGGAAGCAAAGAGGTCTATATCTGGGCTCCCCTATTTGTTTATCAGCATGTTGAATGTATTTGTTTCAAGTTTTCACTCATATGGGTCCATGAGATTTCTGCTTAGTTCATCTGCCAGTGTATTTAGCTTTCCTGGCAGGAATTGAGCCTGTAGGTGCACTTGGTAGCTCAATGCTATGTTCCACAGAGCCATGGCTAGTCTGCAAAGAGGGTATGAGTGGGTTCCCCCCTGCTCGTTTATGTACCACATAACAGTGGTGTTGTCCATCTTTACCATTAATTGTCCTGGAAGAATGTGGTCCTTGAAGGCTGTCACAGCATTCTGTACAGCTAACATTTCTTTTTGATTCATATACAGGTGCATTTGACATGGGTTCCATTTGCCCTGAATGCACTTCTCTGCCAAGTGAGCCCCCCCATGCATATTCTGATGCGTCTGTTGTTAGGGTTTGGGTGGCAGGGGGTAAGTGAATGGCAGTCCCTTGTTTTGGTGGCAGGCCTCTGCCCACCAAAGGAACTCTAACTGTAGGCAAAGTATGATAGGAATCATTGCTTCTAGATCCTGAGAATGTTGACACCATAGGCTTTTTAGATACCACTGTAGTTTCCTCATATGCAGTCTTCATATGGAATTAGTAGAATGCAGGAGGCCATGAACCCCAAGGCTTGCAGTATTTGTCTTCAAGATATCAGGGTCTTTGTGGCCATTAGTTTGAAGTAAGCTGTCAAATGAACATGTTTCTCTGGTGTGAGGAAAGCCATCTGGGAAGTTGTGTTCAAACTTGCTCCCAGAAATACAACTTGTTGGCAGGGTACAAGATGTGATTTCTTTTCGTTTATGTTGTACCCCAGTGAAGTTAGCACCTTTTGTACAAACGCCAGATGATTCAAAAGTATGTCCTGGCTTTCTGCCTGAATTAGACAGTCGTCCAGGTATGGATATATTTGAATATTTCTTTGCCTGCAAAATGCAATGACTGGAGCTAGGCACTTTGTGAGTACCCTGGGTGCAGTAGATAAGCCAAATGGCAGTGCAGAGAACTGATAGTGCATGTAGCCTGCTTTGAAGTGTAGGTATCTTCTGCAAGATTCCCTGACTGGGATGTGCAGGTAGGCTTCCTTTAAATCCAGTGTTGCCAACCAGCCATCCTTGCCTAGCATAGGAAGCAACTGGTGAAGAGTTAACATCCTGAATTTTGGGATCACCAAAAAAGTGTTTAGGATGGAGAGATCCAGGATAGGACACCAGGAGTTGTCTTTTCTGGGCACTAGGAAAAGTCTTGAGTAGAAACCTTGTTCCCTTTCCTCTTCTGGGACAGTTTGAATAGCCCTTATACTTGAGAGAGAGAGAAATTGCTTTTGAGCCTCTGCCCACTGATTTGGGGGGTAGATCTGGCCAACCGTTTGGGGATGGTAAAGTGTGGAAGTGGAATCCGTATCTTTGGGAAACTATATTTAAAACCTATTTGTCCTGGGTAATGAGTTCCCAGTTTTTTGCCTGCAGAGCAATCTTTCCCCCTAAAAGAGCAGTCAGTTGAGAAGGGCTTGGAAGTTTTAAAATTAAGTCATTGAGACAGTTTACCATATGGGGGAGTCTTACTACTCCCTGCTTTGGAAGTGGGAGCCCCCCACTGCTTAGTCCTGTGTGTACCTTGGGACTGAAGCCTGCGTGTTCTGCTGGTACTGGGTTTGGACTGAGAAGGCCTGGAAGAGGCAGGAAAAGACCAATTATTAGAGGGCCAATGCCTACTAAATCTTGTAGGCTGTACGTGTAGGAACTCTTTAACAGTTTGCATAGATTTAGCTGTTTCCCCCATCTTTTTGAGTACTTATGCTTTGTTGCCAAACAGGAGGTCCTGGTGTAAGGGAGCATCCAGCAATTTAGCTTTAACATGATCTGGCAAAGATTGCTCCTTAAGCCAAGCATGCCTTCTAAGAACAGACCCAGTGACAGCAGCCCTGCAAAATGCCTCTAGTGAATCAAAACCACATCGCAAAGTATGTTTTCCAACTTGTTCAGCAGAATGCATTAAATCCTGTAAATCTTTATTTTCAGCACAGTCAGGAATCATGATTTTCTGTTTAAGCAATCCAATAATATGCTGCTGATACTTTAACATATGAAACTGGCAGTTTAAGGCCCTAATGGCCAAGGTTGCAGAAGTGTATACCTTCTTACCCCATCTATCCAGCACCCTGGAATCTCTATCAGAGGGGGTAGGATTTCTGGCAGTAGTAGCCTTAATGCCCTTGGGTCACTGTGAAATGGTCTCAGGATCCACAGTAGGATTTTTAAAGAGGAACTTGTGAGAGTCAGGAACCCTGTAATATCTATCTGGTTTTCTGGGAGCAGGAGGTAAGGAGTCTGGGGCTAAGCTAAATTCCAAAAAGGCATCATCAACAATGTCCAGTACAGGAGGGATAGCTAAAGGCCTGTGTTGAGGCAAGAATAAGAAATCCCTAAGCCTCTTTTTAGAATCAGAGTAATCCTGGCTTCCCAGTGAAAATGCTCCCTAAGAGTATGCAATGTTTCACCAAAAGAGGGATCCTCTGGAGGGGAAGCAGAGGGTCCTCTGCATCAGAATCTTTATAGGTAAAGAGTAAATCCTGGTCATCAGAGGAAACAGAAATTTCAGAATCCTGATCAGAAGAATCCTAAGCAAATTCAGTCCTAGATCTCTTAGAGGGGGAAGGTTGGCTTCCCCTGATTAAAGTAATAAGGTCTTCAGCCATTCTTATCATTTGTTTTTTTAGGCATAGAGGCCTGACCATGCAGTCTGGGCATCAGTTTTCTAGGCATGGTTCAAGTTTTAGGCCTTGAAGAAGAAGACGACATCGGTTTAATATGCAAGTCAGTATGCCTGAATATACCCTCAGAAGCCAGTGCCTGCACAGCGGCTCCGGACCCATCCAAGGTAGAGACATCCGCAGGTTCCACAGATGAAGCATCTCATGGCATACCGGACTCTGAATGGGTCTCAGTAGAGCCCTGCGAATCTGAAGTAGTGGGTATCAGGGGCTGCGGTACCAGCGAACTGGTGACTAGCTTAGGAGAAGCATCGTCGGCAGCTTTGGACCTAGGTGGCCTGTCTCTGTCTTTATCTTTGCGTTTTTTCAGAATGTCGGTAGTTGGGTGGTTTACCAAAGCCATATCTGGGTAATTGAACCGAGTACCAAAATATTTTGAAGCGAAAATATACTGACTAACAGTTCGTTGTTTAAATAAGGCACAAAACCGACAGCGAGGTACATCGTGGTCAGGGCCTAGGCAAGGAATACAGTACAAATGGAAATCTTTATGAGGTATTTGCTTTCCACAAGAAATACAATTATTGACTTTTACTGACATCAGTTTAGAGCAATAAAAAGTTTCCCGAATGGGGTACTTAGCTTTAGTTGAAGACTTCGGTTCTGAAACTCGAAAACGAAAATTTCAGGAGTCGGCCGAACGGCACTTGCAAACTGCTTCTGCTTTGGGCACCGCACATCAAGAAAGACTGATGTAATGGTGTCGGCTGCATGCTTTATACCCCTGATGACCTGACGTCATGGAACATGAGACAGCAACCGACGCAGGACCCAAGACTTTGATAATCAGGCCAAGTGAGAGCTACTGCAAGCAGATAACCGAAATGTGATGACTGCAACAGTGAAACACGAAGAAAATCTATGGACAGTATACGGAGTAAACAATTCTATGTACAGAAACTACAGACAGAGTAATGAGTCAATTCTCAGTACAGAAGCTACAAACAATGTAATTAGTAAAAAAAATTCTGTGTACAGAAACCATAGACAGCATAATGAGGAATTCCAAGTAGAGAAACTATGGACAGTATAAAGAGTAAACAACTCTGAATACAGAAACTACGGGCAGTATAGTGAGTAAACAGTTCTGTGTACAGAAGCTGCAGATAGTATAGTGAGTAAACAATTCTGAGTACAGAAACACATGAGTAAACAACTCTGTGTGTAGAAACTCCAGACACAATGATGACTAAACAAATCTGAGTACAGAAACTACAGACAGTATAATGAGTAAACAATTCTGAGTACAGAAACTGCGGCCAGTGTAATGAGTAAACAATTCTGCCTACAGAAGCTACCGAAAATATAATTAATAAACAATTATGAGAATTGAAGCTGCAGACAGTGTAATGAATAAACAATTCTAAGTAGGGAAACCATAGACCGTATAATGACTAAACAATTCTGAGCACAGAAACCATAGACAGTTTGAGTACAGAAACTGTAGACGGTATAATGAGTAAACAATTCTATGTACAGAAACTACAGACAGAGTAACGAGTAAACAATTCTGAAAACAAAAACTGCAGACAGTATAGTGAGTAAATAATTCTAAATACAGAAACTATGGAAGCTATAGACAATATTATGAGTAAACAATTTTGAGTACAAAAACTGCGGACAGAAGCTAGACTGTATAGTGAGTAAGTGTAATGAGTAAACAATTCTGAGAACAGAAACTAGAGACTGTATAGTGAGTAAACAATTCTGATCACTGAGACCATAGAAGTAAAATCAGTAAAGAATTCTGTGTACAGAAACTACAGACAGTATAATGAGCAAACAATTTTGTGTGCAGAAAGTATAGACAGTATATTGAGTACACAGTTCTGAGTTCATAAACTGTGGACAGTATAAAGAGTAAAGAATTGGGGTCTACATTAAATCAGCAAACGTTTAAAAAAATGAACACTGATTTATCGACCCCATGTAAGCAAAAACTTACAATTCTGAACACTTAGAACAGTGATTTTTTTCCCCAGGGGAAAAAAAAATTGCTGCTCCAAAAAAACAAAAAACCCCCCAAAAAAAAAACAAACTTTAAAACATTACATAAAGTGGGAGGCTTTGCCCACCACACACCCCCCCGACATGGGGGGCTGTGCCCCCCTACACCCCCTACTTACTAATTTACCAACTCCGAGATCACACTACAATGATGAAAATGCCAAAATAATGAAGACGGCTAAGCAATTTCTTTCCCAGGGGAAGAATTCACTTATATGCCGTTTTGGTATTTTGCCATTTCGTGCTTTCAAGTTTGATCAAGACGCATTCGAAAGAATGTATCTTCGATCATACAATAGGAAACCAAGACTTGTACATACGGAAACTACAGACAGTATAATGAGCAAACAATTCTGAGTAGAGAAGCTACAGACAGTGTAATGAGCAAACAATCATTAGTACAGAAACCATATTCAGGATAATGAGTAAACAATTCCGTGTACAAAAGTCATGGACAGTATATTGAGTCAGGAATTCTGTGTACAGAAACCATATTCAGGATAATGAGTAAACAATTCCGTGTACAAAAGTCATGGACAGTATAATGAGTCAGGAATTCTGTGTACAGAAACCATATTCAGGATAATGAGTAAACAATTCCGTGTACAAAAGTCATGGACAGTATATTGAGTCAGGAATTCTGTGTACAGAAACCATATTCAGGATAATGAGTAAACAATTCCGTGTACAAAAGTCATGGACAGTATAATGAGTCAGGAATTCTGTGTACAGAAACCATATTCAGGATAATGAGTAAACAATTCCGTGTACAAACGTCATGGACAGTATAATGAGTCAGGAATTCTGTGTACAGAAACTATGGACAGTATAATGAGTAAACAATTCTGAATACAAAATCTGCAGATAGTACAATGAGAAACAATTTTGTGTGTAGAAAGCATAGACAGTATAATGGATAAAATATTCTGAGAACATAAACTGCGGACCTTATAATGAGTAAAGAATTCTTTGTACAGAAACTACAGTCAGTGTAACGAGTAAACAATTCTGAGTACAGAAACTACAGACAGTATAACAAGTAATCAATTCTGAGTACAGAAACCATGGATAGCGTAATGAGTAAACAATTCTGAGTACAGAAACTACAAACAGCGTAACGAGTAAACAATTCTGAGTACAGAAACTACAGACAGTATAATAAGTAATCAGTTCTGAGTACAGAAGCTAAAGACAGTGTAATGAGCAAAAATGTGGAGTGCAGAAACAATACACAGTATAATGAGTAAATATTTCTGAGTACAGAAACTATGGACAGCATTATGAGTAAAGAATTCCGAATATGGAAGCTATAGACACTATAATGAGTAAACAATTTTGAGTACAAAAACTGCGGACAGAAACTAGACTGTATAGTGAGTAAACAATTCTGATGACTGAAACATAGACAGTTGTTGTTGTTTGTCTTCTGGCTTTTCCCGGTAAGGGGTCGCCACAGCGGAACTCCGGTCCGCTAATGATTGGCAGTAGATTTTTATGAAACACCGAGGTGCCAGCTCGATGCCCAACCTTTAACGAAGGCACGCCCATTTACACATGCATGTCTTTCAAACGCTACCCAACGGTGGGGAGGACATGCAGACAACACACAGAAGGCACTCCCAAGCCCAGCCGAGAATCGAACGGGCGAACCTCTTGCGGTGAGTAAAATGAGTAAACAATTCTGAGAACAGAAACTACAGACAGTATAATGAGTACACAAAAAAAATTGCACTTAATTCATCTGCTTTTACTGTATTTGTGTTTCTTCCTACTTTACTGCATTTATTCTGCTGCATTTATTACTGCTTGTTAGTAGCCTGATTAAATTGTAACTGTTATTCTAAGCCTTTGTTTGAAGCACTTGGGCTTCAGACCAGTTGTTTTACATTAAGAAGGTTTGTGGTCTGCACTGTTGTGACAGGACAGGTAGCTTACATCCTTCTAAGTTGGGAGTTGCTGATTGAAGGCATAGTGTCTGTTATTCTAAAAGTGTATTAGTTCTGGTTTAAGCACTTGGGCTTTGGGCCAGTTA
Organism: Protopterus annectens; assembly: GCF_019279795.1. NCBI lineage: Eukaryota > Metazoa > Chordata > Ceratodontiformes > Protopteridae > Protopterus > Protopterus annectens. The sequence goes on from NC_056732.1 coordinate 1,822,392,617, forward strand.
TATTACATTACGAAGGTGTGGTCTGCACTCTTGTGGGAAGAGAGGGTAGATTCTGCCCTTCTGAGCTGGGAGTTTCTGGTTAAAGGTTTATTGTGCCGGCTTATTTGAACTGTTTCTTTCTGAAATTGGTATGTCTTGTTTGCTGTAGCATAGACTAAATTCAGACCTGCTGAATCTAGCTTTGTTTGTATAACTTGAGTACTAATCCAGACCATCTTCTTTTGGACAAGGTTCCCCTACACCCTAGTGGCAGGAGTGCACAGTTAGATCTTGTCTGATCAAACAATGCTGGAACGGGGCTCAGTTTTTAGCTTTTTATTGGTTAATTTGTTTAAATCAGTTACCTCATTTTCTACTGTTATATTAAAAAAATACACTTTATGCATCACCGCTTAGCTAGGGTTAAACTATTCCCGGCGCCATAAAGTCTGCTCTTCAAATTTTCCCTTTGAACTAACCAGTTTTTTTTTTGTTTTAGCACTCAAATCTGTTTTTTTGAACTCAGCACTTGTTCAGAACTCATTGTAAGCACTAAATAAGCTACAAATTACTACATCACTCAACTTTCCTCACTTGTCTAGAGAAAACCAGTTTTTAGTATTTAATAAATAAGCAGCTTTCCAGGCATGTCTAAGGGTCAGCTCCTGGTGTTTTCTCCTGTCTACCTTATGAATCTGGGCATATTGGGGCAATGCAGCAATTGCCTCTTGTACACAGACAACCCTCTCCTCCTACCACCCAACACTACAACCTGTGAGAGATACACATATAGCCAAACTGGAAGCAAAGCTCTCTTCACCCAACAATGGACTAGACAGTCAAGAGGAGAAGGTAAACACTTGCACCACACCACATTCATCACATAGTCCCTCAAAACTTACATCACCAAAACACACACACAGCAACACAAAACACACCTACATTCACAGAGGCTCTCAATACAAATCTGCTCAAGCAACAGAGACTTCCAAAGCAGAAATGCATGCAACCTACACCCCCAACTCAATCCAAATGACAGCCCACAAACTTAGTGTGCCACTCAACCACAGCCCATAAGGCATAACAACATACCCAACACTCTAGTCATAGGTGACTCTATAGTCAGACACACTGACATTCCACTCACCAAGCTAAACAAGGAGAAGGTTACTGTCAGCTGCCTGTCGGGTGCCAGGATCCACCACATAACACACACACTCATGTCACTTCACAACAGGTACAAGTATGACTCTTGTCATTGTCCATGTTGGTGTGAATGACCTCAGACGTACCTCCCTGGACTACATGAAAAGAGACATGGAGGAGCTCTCTGATCTTATAGCCCAGGCAGGTATGTCCCTAGCCCTGAGCAGCATTCTGCCATCACCCAGAAAGATACCACAGTACAAGGACAAAATGATTGACTTCAACAATTGGATAAGCTTCTGGTGTCATTCTAAGGGGATCCAGTATATGTCTGCCTGGGATGACATGATCAACAGAGCACGATGCTTTGCCAGAGATGGCCTGCACCTGCCCCCCCTTGGGATTCCAGATACTGGCTAAGGCTCTTGCCACCCCATAGTGCCTTTTTTAGGCAAGGTTCAAATGACAAATTCACCACCGTAACAGTTACAAGCAAGCAAAATCTGAGGGTAATGCTACTCAATGCTAGAAGTCCAAACCTCAAAATGCATTCACTCGAGGCACTCCTTAAAATGGAGAACATCGACATCTGTGCAGTGACAGAGACCTGGTTCAAGGCTTCAAAGAGCACCCCTGTGTTACCAGGCTATAATTCATACCACACCTTCCGTCCACCTAACCTGGACCGAAACACTAAAGGTGGAGGGCGTGTCCATATTCATTAAGGATATCTACACCTCCAGGTTAGTTGCTCAGCAAAATGCATATGAGATTATCCAAGTGCAACTAACTCTGTGCAAAACTACAATCCCCCACCATGCCCCAGGATTCCCACTCCTCATTTCTTGATACACTGGAAAATATTAGGGTACAACCCAACACCCTAATAATGGGTGATTTCAACTACCCCACCATTAACTGGGAAAACTACTCATGTACCAACTCTTTTGCTCAAAGTTTTCTGAAATTCATAAATTCCAATGCCTTGGATCAAATTATCCACACCCCCACCATGGGGCAGCAATATCCTAGACCTGGTGATTACCAACATGGGTGACTGGTGTTCCACACCAGAGGTCAATTCCTAGTTGGTCAGATCCGACCAAAAGCTAATCAGTCTAGACATCCACATCCCGTCCCCACCCCCCATTAGGGAAACCACCGCAAAAAAATTTCTCCAAAGTCAACTTCATGCTTCTTAAGACAGATGTGGCAAACTACACGGCACCCATGCCAGCAGACAATAGAGGTACAACTGCTGAATCCTACACAAATGCACTTTATAAGCATTTACACGAGTGCATGGATCGTGCTATCACTAACAGAACTAAGATGCTATCCTCCAAAAAATGGAAACCAGTCTGGTAGTCCCCATGCCATAAACAAACTCTACAACAGAAGAAAGAAACTGTTGCAAAAAAAAAGAGTAAAATCTCATGATTGGAACAACTCCCTGGTCAGCCTCAGTAAGAAGCTGATATCCCTCATAAAATCCTCCAAAGATAGTTATGAAAACAAAATCGCCACTGATTCTAAAGACAACTACAAAGCATTCTATAGCTATGTCGATAATCTCAATGGCAACAATCAGATCTGCTCTGAGCTACAGCACAATGGCACTAAATATACAGAAACAACTGATATTGCCAACATCCTGGCAGATAGGTTCAGTGCTAAATTTACACCCCCACCCCCTAAAGGACCCATCTCTATACCGGAAAAATGCAAAGTTCCTGTAATCACGGCTGCACAGGTAAAAAACACACTCTCCAAAGCCAAGAACACAGCATCCATGGGACGTGACAACATCCCAGGCTGCATTCTACATCAGTCCTGGGACCGCTCTTGTTTGGCATCTACTTCTCTGAAGTACAGGCCAACACTAAGGGACTCTGGCTAACAAAGTTTGCAGATGACTGCAAACTGGGAGCCATTACTGAATCCCCAAATGATGCAGATATTCTACAAAAGGGCCTTACAGAAACAAATGCTTAGTGCCAGAGCCATGGGCTCAAGCTTAATGCCAAGAAATGTATAGTTATCCCCTTTGGGAAAAAAAAAATCATGTACCCATGAATTACCACATAGGTGGCAGTACACTAAACACCAAAAGTGTGATGAGAGACTTAGGGACACAGGTGAACAGTGATCTCACCTTCGATAACCACATCACCACAACAGTCAGGAAATCCTTCTATGTGGCACACCTCATCACTAAGGGCTTTTCATCCTGAAAAAAGGAGGTCATCGTCCTACTGTACCCATCCTTCATTAGACCCATTATAGAGTACAATGTCCTGTTTGATATGTACCTCACAAGACATCTGCAACAGCTGGAAAGGCTGCAGAAATACCTCACTAAAAGAATCACAGGCCTAAAGGAGAGCCCTATGCTGACTGTCTGAAAAAATCTAGCTATACTCTGTGGCATATCGTCTAGTCAGAGGCGATCTCTGCTTAACATACAAGGCCATGTCAAACCCTGAGCTGTTGGACATGCTCCACTTAAAAGAAATCCCAATCCCTCAGAGCCACATGCTCCAGGGATCTAAACCTTGTCATCACAATGAACAAAACATGCTGGAGGGATAGGTTCCTGATCCAGAGACTCCCCATACCCTGGAATAGACTGCTCATACATGTCAAGCAGAGCGCCTCCTTGGCCCTCTTCAAAGGGAACCTTAATGATTGGATGGGAGATAGGAAATTTGCCCCAGGGATCACGTTAGTCACCCTGCTAGACAGGGGTCCAGGGAAGTAAATATTGTGAGAAGAAATATCCGGGGAATTGTTTGGCTAGGCTTGTATATGCTCTAGGGCCAATAGCCTAGTACCAAGTTATGAACATATGAACCTATGCAGTGTCTTAACATATATGGTAGCCTAGCAGATAACTGACAAGAATAACAGGGAGGATTTCTTCTTGGGTAATTGCAACAGAGCTGACAGGAAGAAAGAAGATTCAAAGTAGGCAGTGAATAAGAAAGGACACGGCTTATGGAAAAACCACAGAGAGAAGAGATAGTGAAACTCCTCCTCCTTCATTAAACAATAGCTGTAAAAGGCAACCCAAGTAAGAAGCTTAGCTATGAGAAATTGCACAAAACAGTGTGCTTTGTTGGAGAATGCAAATGCAAACAAGTTGCAGAGAGCCTTAGAAACTTTAAACAAAGCTGGAAAGTAAGGGGAGTAGTCTGGCTATTAGCTCAATGGATTAAAGCTATGTCAAAGTCAATTAGATCTATGTAGCTGGACAAAATTATGTTGCTTTGGTCCTAGTGCAAGACATAACACTGAACACATAGTTTGAGTGACACTAAGACTAATGCACATACAGTAATACGGTATTGCAAAGACTATGACTTCACATAGTGATTGCTTAGATTTTGCACTTCATCAGTTGTACTATGATGTAGTAACTACAGAGGGATAAAACTGATCAGTCACAGCATGAAATTATGGGAAAGCGTACTGGAAGCTAGGTTAAGAAGGGAGGTGATGATTAGTGATCAGCAGTATGGTTTCATGTCAGGAAAGAGCACTACAGATGCGGTTTGCTCTGAGAGTGTTGATGGAGAAGTACATAGAAGGTCAGAAGGAGTTGCATCGTGTCTTTGTGGACTTAGAGAAAGCATATGACAGGGTGCCTAGAGAGGAGTTGTGGGATTGCATGAGGAAGTCAGGAGTGGCAGAGAAGTATGTAAGAGTAGTACAGGATATGTACGAGGGTAGTGTGACAGCAGTGAGGTCTGCGGTGGGAGTGACAGATACATTTAAGGTGGAGGTGGGATTGCATCAAGGTTCAGCTCTGAGCCTTTTCTTATTTGCAGTGGTGATGGACAGGTTGACAGACGAGATCAGACAGGAGTCCCTGTGGACTATGATATTTACAGATGACATTGTGATATGTAGTGAGAGTAGGAAAGAGGTTGAAGAGACCCTGGAGAGGTGGAGATATGCTCTAGAGAGGAAAGGAATGAAGGTCAGCTGGACTAAGACAGAATATGTGTGTGTGAATGACAGGGAGGATAGATGAATGGCGAGGATGCAGGGAGTAGAGCTGGCGAAGGTGGATGAGTTTAAATACTTGGGATTAACAGTTCAGAGTAGTGGCGAATGTGGAAGAGAGGTGAAGAAGATAGTACAGGTAAGGTGGAGTGGGTGGAGAAGAGTGTCAGGATGATTTGTGACAGACGAGTACCAGTAAGAGTGAAAGGGAAGGTCTACAAGAGGGTAGTGAGACCAGCTATGTTATATGAGTTGGAGACAGTGGCATTGACAAAAAGGCAGGAGTCAGAGCTGGATGTGACAGAGTTAAAGATGCTAAGATTTGCACTGGGTGTGATGAGGCTAGACAGGATTAGGAATAAGTATATTAGAGAGTCAGCACAGGTTGGACGGTTTGGAGACAAATCCAGAAAGGTGACATTGCATTGTTTTGAACATGTGCTGAGGAGTGATGCTGGGTATATTGGGAAAAGGATGCTAAGGATGAAGCTGCCAGGTAAGAGGAAAAGAGGAAGGCCTAAGATAAGGTTTATGGATGTGGTGAGAGAGGACATGCAGGTGGTTGGTGTAACAGAGCAAGATGCAGAGGACAGGAAGAAATGGAAACAGATGATCCATTGTGGTGACCCCTAATGGGAACAGCCGAAAGAAAAAGAAGAGCAGTTGTACTATGATATATTCTGATGTTCATATCGCACATATATGGAGTGGTGACTCACTCCTAACTCTTGCACATTCAAGAAGTAATAGTATAAGAAATCTATAGCTGATACTTCACAGCAAGTGACATGACACATTATATTATGGCTATGACATCTTAATAAGCTGTTTTTGTTCACTTTTCCACCCTTAACCTACTTTAGGATTTTCCTTGGTGTCCTGGACCACATGTCTAGTAATTACCTATAAATCTATAAACCTGTAAACAGAAGTATAGAAAAGACACAAATAAATGATTTTCCAGTTTGTATGTTATATCAAGGGCTAGCATAAATGTACAGTCGTCAAGTAGACAATACTGACCACAGAGCTCAAAGAATTATCTAGGTGGCTCAAGGAACAGGATAGCCAGAAAACACATAAACACAAGAGGGAAAGGGATAAAATGAGAATAAAGAGGACCAGCAAGACAACTACAATAATAATGGGAGAGGAACAGCCCACAAGGAAGAGGGATGACATTCCAGTGAGTGCACAGAAAGAGGGATCAGGATATGGGAGTGGAAGTCAAGGACAAAGGGGTGCAAAGGTAAAAGAAGAGGAGGCTACTCAGGTGCAAATAGTCAACACAGTGGATATGCAGGCTTTAGGCACAGAGTGTTCCCAGGGAAAGGTGGAGAAGGGAACCTGCCTGGGAAGGTGGTTTTTAGGATCACAAAGATCATAATATGAAAAGTAGGGAGACTGTAGGGAAGTTATCAAACCGGATAAAAAAGAATAATGAATAGGAGCCTCATTGAAGAAGGCATACATACTAAAAGCCTTCTAACCATTCTAAACAGGCACCTAAGAGGGTTAATAAATACTTCAGATGTTACATTTGAAGAAAAAATAGCTTCTCAGGCAAAGGCCAACCACAAACCTTTCACATGTATGTTCATAACCACAGGGGAAATACACAACAATGTGCAGAACTTATTGTAAATGGCATCACCCACACTGAACCTGAGGCCATTGCTAACCTTTTGGCTGATGGGTTCAGCTAAAATCCCCCTCTGACTCCCCCCACCCCCAAATAGTCCAAAGAAAATACCTCATATCTCAATCCCACCAACCATTACTAAGCAGCAAGTCATCAATGGACTTTCCAAGGCCAAAAACAGTGCATCGTTAGGCCCCAACAACATACTGGTATGTTTAATAAATAGCATGAAACATGACCTCTCTGGCCCACTTGAATCACTTTTCAAATGGAGCCTACAGTCAGGTTTGGTACCTAAGGAATGGAAGATGGCTACAGTCATTCCCCTGCACAAAGGAGGTCCAATCACTAATCCTGGTAACTACAGGCCCATAAGTCTTACCAGCTTCATATATAAGGCCATGGAAAGAGTCATCATGGACATGATAAATGAGGACACATGTAACCTACAATCAATGGACACACCATAATTCGGCTTTGTTAAAGGAAGGTCATGCCTATTAAATCTGGTGGGCTTTTTTGAGAGGGTTAGTAAAGCATATGATGAAGGAAAGACTGTGCTCACAACTTACCTCCACCTGGCCAAGGCTTTTGATACAATAATCTGCTCGCTCACTAATTTAGTTGTAAACCCTTTATCACCTGCAGGATAGCCAACCGACTCACTGATAGGACCCAGGAGTTCAAAATAGGTGAGGCCACCTCCACCAAGAGGTCAGTTATTAGTGAAGTCCCCAGGGCTTGACACTGGGCTCACTCCTTTTTGGCATCCATTTCTCTGAAATGAAAACAAATGCTGAAAGTTTATGACTGACTAGGTTTGCAGATGATTGCAAGCTGGGGGTTATCATCGACTCCCCTGCAGGCACTAGCATTCTCAAGAAGGTCTATCTCTGACTAACAAATGGTGCCAAAGCCATGGTCTTAAACTCAATGCTAAGAAATGCAAAATTGTACCCTTTGGGAAGCCAACCATCCTGGCTAATTACCATGTTGATAATACACCCCTAAGAGTTGACCCAGGGGTCAGGGATCTGGGTACGTACGTAGACAGTAGCTTTACCGTTGACCACCATGTAGTCACAGTGGTGAAGAAATACTTTTATGTTGTGCAAATTATAAATAAGTGTGTGGCATCTAGGTCCAAAGAGGTCATTATCCCACTGTACTCTGCCGTTATCAGACTGACCAAAGAGTACAATTCTCCCTTTGGTATGTACCTGACCAGGCATATACAGCAACTAGAGCAACCTCAGAGGTTCCTTACAAAAAGTATACAAGGCATAACAAACCTGCCTTATGAGGAGCACCTTAAAACCCCTTCTCTGTAGTCTGTTTCCTACAGATTGCTGAGGGTTGTCTTACAAGGCATCTGCACACCTCACATTTATTAATCTCCTACATATTTTTAAGTCAAAGAGTACCACAAATACAAGATACAGGGACCTGAATTTTGTCTGTGACTTAAAGAGAACATACTGGAGAGACAGATATGTGTCCCAGAGACTGCTCCTTCTATGAAACAGGATTCCCATCTATGTGAAGCTAATTTCATCTATTACCCAGTTTAAGTGCAAGACCCGAGGTGGTGGTGCTGTGGTAGTGTTGTCACCTCACAGTAAGTCACTGTCCGGTTCAATTCTCAGCTAGAGCGTCTTCTGCGTGGAGACGTGTGAATGGGCATACCTTCGTTGAAGGTTGCGCGTCAGGGCTGGTAACTCGGCACGTAAAAATCAACTACCAGTCATTAATGGACCAGAGTTCTGCTGTGGTGACCCCTAACTGGGAAAAGACGAAAGGCACAACAACCCAGTTTAAGTGCAACTTAGACCAGTGGATGGGAAACAGGAATTTTAAACCAGGTCTGACACCCATGTTGCTTATGGAGAGAGGTAGCTTACAAATGCCTGGCTGTTAATGTCCTATTTGGATACAGGACATCATTATTCTTTCAGGAAAACTTGGCTGGACTTAGAAAGCCCCCCCCCCCAAGTCATTACTGTAGTAACAGTCTATGAATCTATGAATCTAAGGTTATATATACTACTGCAGAAAACCATGTAAGTGATTGACTTCTTTGCTTCTCCAAGCAACAGACAGTTGAGAAGATTCTGTTCCAGACCACCACACAGACAGGCCTTGGCAGGGGGTTCTTCTCCCCAAGTTGGTTGAGTCTGTTTCCATATGAATCCCTTACATTCCTTTTTTCCCAGACTAATTCAGAAGATGGATGGTGTTACTGGCTTTAGATATATAATGGGACTAGAGTAAGTCACCTGTTGCATTATTAAACTTTGTTGTGATTACTAAGAGCTTATAGGTTGAGCAAAGTGCACTACCTTGAGAGTAGTGCTGCAGGGTATCTTTTAGTGCTGGACATCTATCTGATGCACGTGAAATACTATGTGCATTAATAAATTGTGAATATGTTAAATAGTTTGGTAGTTCAAGCCAGTTTAATTGTTTCAGGGCTCTGCAACAACGAGTCCTGTATGTAAGTTTGGCAGTAAATTTGGCTCTTTTATTGTAACAAGTGGGGGTCTAACTGTAAGTATAATATTTATGCTTGTAAGAGAATATGTTCATAGGTAGGTACTAGGCTATTGGCTCTAAGACCTATATAGGCCTAGCCAAAAAGGTACCCTGGCTTTCGCCACCCAAGAAAATTATTTTCCTGTACCCCTGTCGAGCGGAGCCACAGAGGTAATCCCTGGGGTGAATTTCGTATTTCCCATCCAGTCATCAAGATTTTTATTGAAGAGTGCTAATGAGGAGCTTTGTTTGATATAGATAGGTAGTTTGTTCCAGAGTATGGGTAGTCTCTGGGACAGGAATCTACACCTCCAGCATGTTCTGTTTATTGTAGGGACAAGGTTTAAGCCCTTAGAGAGTGTAGCTTGGAGGGAGTGGGATTTCTTTAACTGGAGCATATCCAACAGCTAGGTTTGACATAGCTTTATATGTTAGGCAGAGATCGCCTCTGAGTAGGCGATATGCGATGGAGTAAAGATGGAATCTTTTGAGACGGTCTGCGTAGGGCTTCTGTTTGAGGCTGGTAATCCTGTTTCTGAGGTATTTCTGCGGCCTTTCCAGTTGTTGTAGCTGTCTTGTGAGGTACATACCAAAAGGGGCATTGTACTCTACAATGGGTCTAATGAGTGACGAGTAGAAGGGAACAATGACCTCTTTTTTCCTGAATGAGAAACCTTTTGTGATGAGGTGTGCCATGCAGAAGGATTTCCTGACTACTGTGGCAATGTGATTATCAAAGGAGAGGCTACTGTTCACTTGTGTCCCAAGGTCTCTTATCACACTTTCGGTGTTAAGTAGACTACCACCTATGTGGTAGTTCATGGGTACAGAGTTTTTACCAACAGGGATGACAATACACTTTTTGGCATTGAGCTTCAGGCCATAGCGTTGACACCAGGCATCTGTCTCAGTGAGGCCCTTTTGTAGGATGTCCACATGATCCATACCTCTCAACTGTCCCTGTTTTCCAGGGATGTCCCTAATTTTGACTCAAATTCTAACTCTGTCCCTCTTAATCCCTCCTAAAACTAGTTACTTTTGGAGGAAAGGTGGTGAATTACACAATGAATAATGACAATAATTAAGAGTTATAAACTTATTTTACTTCAGAAAATGTGTATTAATTCATATGCTCCGAGTATGTCAATGTCTCAAGTTAATAGCACTAATATTTTAAAAGTGTCCCTGATTGTCCCTGATGTTGTCTTGACTTGTCCCTGATTCAGTTGATATTTGTCCCTAATTGTTTGAGAGGTCTGTCCACATCATTAGGAAGTTTTGATTATGGCTCCTAGTTTGCAGTCATCTTCAAACTTTGTTAGCCAAAGACCTTCTGTGTTAGCCTGTACTTCAGAGAAGTAGATACCAAACAGGAGAGGACCCAGGACTGAACCCTGTGGTACTCCACTTGTCACTGGTCTGAAGTCAGATTTGGAGTCTGCTACTTTCACAGTGTGGGTTCTGTCAGTGAGCCAGTTGGCAACCTATCTTGTGACATAGGAATTTATACCTAGTTTAGTGAGTTTATCTATAATTCCAGAGTAGGGGATGGTGTCAAAAGCCTTGGCAAGATCTAGATAGGCTGTGTGAACCACCTTATCCTCGTCTACAGCTTTGGTGACTGCTTCAAAGAAGTTTATCAGGTTTAGGAGACATAATCTGCCTTTAACAAACCAGAACTGAGTGCGGTCCAGAGTTTGGAGATTACCAATGTCTTTGTTTATAAGTTCCATGATGATACGTTCCATGGCCTTGCAGACCAGGCTCGTCAGGCTAATGGGGTGGTAGTTCCTGGGGTCCGTAGCAGCTCCCCCTTTGTGGAGTGCGATAACCGTCGCTGTGCACCATTCAGTGGGCACAAAGCCTGAGGTGAGGCTATGACTGAACATGATGCTTAGGTGGAGTGCCAGTTTGTTCTGTAGTTCATGAAGAACACAGCCTGGGATGTTGTCAGGTCCCATGGATGCTGTGTTCTTGGCTTTGAAGAGTGTGGTTTTTACCTGTGCAGCTGTGATTACAGGAACTTTGCATTCTTCCAGTATAGAGATGGGCCCTTTAGGGGTGAGTGGGGGGGGGGGTAAAGTTAGCACTGAACTTATCTGCCAGGATGTTGGCAATATCGGTTGGTTCTGTATATTTAGTGCCATTCTGATGTAGCTCAGAGCAGATCTGAGTGTTGCCATTGAGATTCATGACATAGCTGCAGAATGCTTTGTGGTTGTCTTTAGAATCAGTGGTGATTTTGTTTTCGTAACTAGCTTTGGAGGAGTTTATGAGGGATCTCAGCTTCTTACTGAAGCTGACCAGGGAGTTCCTCCAGTCATGGGATTTTACTCTTTTTTGCAACAATTTCTTTCTTCTGTTGTAGAGTTTGTTTATGGCAGGGGGCCACCAGATTGGCTTCCTTTTTTTGGAGGATAGCATCTTGGTTCTGTTAGGGATGGCATGATCCATGCACTTGTGTAGGTGCTTATAAAGTGCATTTGTGTAGGATTCAGCAGTCGTACCTCTATTATCCATCTGCATGGGTGTCGTGAAGTTTGCCACTTCTGTCTTAAGAAGCGTGAAATTGACTTTGGAGAATTTCTACGGTGGTTTCCCTAATTGAGGGTGGGGGGTGTGGATGTCTAGGGTGATTAGCTTGTGGTCAGATCTGACCAATGAGGAATTGACCTCTGGTGTGGAACACCGGTCACCCATGTTGGTAATGACCAGGTCTAGGATATTGCTGCCCCTGGTGGGGGTGTGGATAAGCTTATCCAAGGCATTGGAATTTATGAATTCCAGAAAACGTTGAGCAAAAGAGTTCGTACATGAGTAGTTTTCCCAGTTAATGGTGGGGTAGTTGAAATCGCCCATTATTAGAGTGTTGGGTGTAACCTAATATTTTCCAGTGCATCAAGAAATGAGGAATGGGAATCCTGGGGCATGGTGGGGGATCTGTAGCAAGTTACAATTTGGATTGCGGTCTTGCCCAGAGTTAGTTGCACTTGGATAATCTCGGATGCATTATGCTGAGCTAACCTGGAGGTGTGGATATCCTTAATGAATATGGACATGCCTCCACCTTTAGTGTTTTGATCCAGGTTAGGTGGCTGAAAGGTGTGGTATGAATTATAGCCTGGTAATGCAGGGGTGCTCTCTGGAGCCTTGAATCAGGTCTCTGTCACTGCACAGATGTCGATGTTCTCCATTTTAAGGAGTGCCTCGAGTGAGTGCATTTTGAGGTTTAGACTTCTAGCATTGAGTAGCATTACCCTCAGATTTTGCTTGCTTGTACCTGTTAGGGTGGTGAATTTGTCATTTGAGCCTTGCGTAAAAAAGGCACTACTGCCTGTGTATATGTATATGTATATGTATATGTGTTCCTGACGACTAGAGCACTGAATAAGATTAAAAGTTTTATTTGCTGCCTGTAACTGGGTTTTAAGTTTAGTAGCATTGAACTTTAAGCTATGAACTAATGAATCTTTTTTTCTGTCTTTTGGATTCTATTTGCCAAACATTAAAAGCTGACCAGCAGCTTGCAGGTATTTTATTATCTTTCTTTTTTAAATGTTTTTGTAACCTTCGTAAAATGTCTTTGTCAAAACTTCCTGTGGGAGGAAAAGGTAATTTACCATCATGCTTTGTTTTCATGCCACCTTTCAAGATACAAGCAACTGTCACTGTTAAAATGATGAAACATATATCTTGCCAGAGTTCCATGATCTGGTTTTTTTAATATACCTTCATTAGCTCCCATTTTATACTAAGAATGTGACAGCTAGAGAAAAGAGAAGTTGCAATCATACACAACCTGCTCTCATACAAAACTTGCTCTCACATGTGAATATGTAAAAAAATGTCTTGCAAAATTAATATGCAATTTGCAAGGAATCCTGCTCTTGTACCAAGCCTGCTCTCACACGTAAAACAAAATCATCTTGCAAAGTTCATTTGCAAGAAATCCAAGTCACTCAGTCTGGCACACTGGACCCAATAAAGGCCAGCACAGCACAATAATGCTATAGTCTAGTAAAATACAGTTGCAAACAACCACAAAACTTTGTAGTTCAAGGATTTATTCACAGATTGAGTGCTTTTATTCCTCTCGGGGAACTTCATCAGACTACATAGTGAAAAAGTCCAAAGACTTAAATACCCCACATAATTAGGTACATCATTAAAATAACAATATGTTGGTTCCCTAATTAGTTGAATTACATGCACCTATTAATGTAAAGTAGAAAATATGCATTTTGAATTTTATGAACACAATTATAAAACAATGAATATGACTTGATCTTGACCACAAAATATAATTTGTAAAATATAACACTAACATGTTCTCCTTCTAGAGTTTCAGAGTTCTCATTTTTAATTCTGGTTAAAGGTATAATGGTTATTAAGACCGGGGGTTGAACAGGCATTCAACCTCAGCTGCCATATTAACTCCTTGAATTCCAGGCTGGTTTCCCAATCCCTACCCCCCTCAGGGAATGTAATGTGTTCCAATATCCAAAACTTATAGTTGGCTTGAACACATTCCAAAGTGTGTTTATAAAGGGCATTAGTCCCCTTTTATTTACTAATTTCATAAATATGTTCATAAATCCTTTAAGTTTCCTCTCACTTTTCCCAATATAATAAGAGAAACACACTGTACAAAAGGTGAGGTAAACCACCCCTTTGGTGTTGCACATAAAATAACCAGTTGCAACTAACCTTTCATTTGTCCTTCGGATCACAAAATCAACCAAGTTGGAAATATATGGGCACTAATTACACATAACACACTTGAAAGTACATTTTTTGGTACTAAATCCTTTGACTGGTACCCTTTTGAAATAGTTTTTCAAATTGGCACCCGTTTTAAAGCTGAACTTAAGAGGTTTAGAAAAAAGCATCTAAACTGTTGGGCATATTAGAAAAGAGGTCCCAAAACACCCATGCCACATTAAGAACCTCCCTAGTGACAAAATGGTATTCAGTTACAAAAAATGTATAATTTTTCAAGCTTATGTGCATGCCCATCCCCTGACATAGGGTGTCCCCCTCTGGTTCTAAACTGCCCAGATGTTCCATGGTTAAACAGCCCCATAACACATCAGGGGAACGTATCTTGTACCCCAACCTTTCAAAATTTCTTGTTTGGCAGACTCCACTACATCAAACAGATATCCCCTGGCCACAAATAACTCCTTGATAAATTCTAACTCATTGACCAAATCCTCCTTAAGTGTGGTCATACAAGCAGCCCTGACCATTTCCCCTTTACTATGTTTCTTTTTTGAAAAGGGGATGGTCACTCTGGTAATGTAAATATGAGTTAGAAAAACACTCTTTTCTGTACAGGTTGGATACATATCTATTGTTAACAACATCCTTTCTAATATTCACATCCAAAAAGTGAGATTCAGACAACCCAAAATTGTGGCTAAAGATCAAAAAGTCAGTAGTACTATTAATGTAATTAACAGAATTCTCTATTTCATTAATAGAACCCTTCCACACAAAGATGTCCAAAAACCTATAACAGGCTTGAAGATTCTCCTTGAATAGGAAAGAAAATATATACTGTTGTTCCCAGTATAATAAAACTATATTTGCAAACACAGGGGTGGAAGAGGCCCCCACTGCCACCCCATCAACTCATTTGTAATACTCCCCCTGGAAGTATATAAAATTGTTTTTGAGAACAAATTCCATGTTCTCTAAGATGAACATAAAATCCATAGGGGACAGAAAATCAAATTCAATGAGAATTTCTTCAAATTAAGATAAACCTACATTATGTAGAATAACATTGAAAAGATCCTTGATGTCAATGGTAATAAACTTAAAGTCCACATTGAAAATCCCAAGAATCAGTCAGGATATGATGCTACGACCCATAAAAAGGCTTAAGTTTTGTATCAATGAAAATAGCGAGTGGTTGGGTCTTAGAACCTGCTGAAGACACAATGTGTTTAAGAGAGGGGTCGTCCACATCTTTATGAAATTTTGGAATACCAAAAATACCGGGTTTGGGGACACTAAAAAATTCAAATAATTGTCTATTTCATTTGCAAGAAATCTTGCTCTCATATTAAACCCACTCACAAGTAAATAAATTTAAAGGAGTACAATGGTTTTCTCTAAAGCATTCCTCAACTTCTCAGCCCTTTGCTCCCTAGTTACAGATCCCTCCATAAAGCAACAACAATGCACCGTTTAAAATATTTCTAATTCACTTTCTTTCTCTAATAGGCGATTACTCTAGTATACTGTGATGGTTTCAATCTGAAATACATTTTCTCGCACTTCAGTAAAGCTTGAGAAAGTCACCCACTTAATCACGTCATTAAAGCCAGGCAGTTCAGGTACTTTTTCTCAGCAGTTCACTCCCCAAAAGTGACATCACCACAGCCGGCCTTTGCTTCTAAGTAAAACAATGAAACCCACCCATTCTGTGATGTTACAGCTCCCTTGGCCTTCCCCCACCCTTTGAGTGCTCAAATACAGCTGCTGGAGGTAGGGAATAAGAAGTTATGTACTCACCATAACGTTCCATCTGAGTAGGTAAACTTCATTTGTCTGCAACCTGTGGGATACGGATCCGATCTTGGATCCGAGCCGGCAACTTTACAAAGCTTAGATCCGAGCTCCTAGCTCCTCCCCTTACCCATAATCCCCTGCCAACTCTGACTGACCTCAGATCAAGTTTGCCCGCAACCACTATAGTAGATAAATAACTACGTTTTCGAACAGGTACATCACTATATGTCATAAAACACATCTGAAGGTCAGGGGGACGGAGGGGGGGAGCGGTTGCAGACAAATTAAGTTTACCTACTCAGATGGAAGGGTATGTTGAGTACATAACTTCTTAATCTGAAGTAGTTAACTTAATTTGGTCTGCAACCTGTGGGACAGAGTCCCCAGCTACCTAAACCTTGGGCAGCCTTCATGGAAGGATATTCTGGAGCACTGCGAAGCCAAAAGTTCTCCCTCTGGAGATAATGTCCAATTTATAATGATTGATAAAGGTATGAGATGAGGCCCAAGTGGCTGCTGAACAGATATCATCCAAGGAAACTCTGGATTTAAAGGCGACAGATGTAGCCATAGCCCGAGTTGAGTGGGCACGAACTCCTTGAGGTGCGGGCCTGCCAGAATTTTGACAAGCCGTGATGATACACTGTGAAATCCATTTCGATAAGGAAACTTTCGAGACTGGTTTACCTAGATTAAATTTGGCAAAGGAGATGAACAGCTGGTCGGATTGTCTATGACCAGATGTCCTATGAATGTAAAATCTAAGTTGTCTATGCACGTCCAAAGAATGTAATCTGTACTCCCCTTTGTTCTGGTAGTTAGGAAAGAAGACCGGCAAATTGATAGATTGGTTAATATTAGATTCAGAAACTACCTTCTGGAGGAAGGAGGGATTGGTTCTGAGGTAAACCCTATCCTTGTGAAAAGCTAAGTATGGGGGTTTCACAGAAAGAGCTTGCAATTCAGATACTCTCCTGGCAGAAGTAATAGCCACTAGAAAGGCTGTTTTCCAAGACAAATATTTGAGGTCTACTGAAGCTGCAGGTTCGAAGGGAGGGGCTGTGAAGGCTTGTAATACCAAGGTCAAATCCCATGGAAGTACTGCTTCCTTTATTGGAGGCCTAAGTAGAAAGGTGCCCTTTAGGAACGTTTTGCACAATTTTGTAGTAATCAAAGGGCCCATTTCAGTACCTACTTGATAATGACAGATAGCTGCTAATTGAACCTTAACCGTAGAACAGCTAGCTCCGTCATTAAAAAGTCCTGAAAGAAAATCCAGTACCGCAGGCAAGGGGGCTGTAAAAGGATCCAAATTATGGCGTTCTGCCCAGATAGAGAAACGCTTCCATTTACTACCATAGACCTGCCTAGTAGAGGGCTTGTGCGCTGCTACTAGGATAGTTTTAACTGGAGATGAGATACCGGGAGGCCTAGCTACAAGTGGAACTGGAGCAGCCAAGCCGTAAGCATGAGGCTGACCAGGTCGGGAATTAGGAGCCCCAGGGGGTGGGAAATTAGATCCAGGAGAGGATCTAGAATCCAGGGCGGATTCGCTCGATGAGACCAGAGGTAAGGGAACCAAGCTTGGCGAGGCCAGAATGGGGCAATGAGGATCATCCTGCTCCCCAACTGACTGGCTTTCTGAAGGAGTTTCAGCATCAGGGGAAGAGGAGGGTAGGCATAGAGAAGACCGGGTGGCCAAGCATGCACCAAGACGTCCCTCAGGGCTTGCGCGGTAGGGGGAATGAGACCAAAGTAATTGTTGCATTTCGTGTTTGAGGGAGATGTGAAGAGATCGCAACAGGGCTGCCCCCAAATGGCAAAAATTTGACTCGCTACTTGAGGATTGAGGGACCACTCATAAGGTGAAAGGATGGTGCGACTCAGTCTCTCCGCCAGGATGTTGATCTGTCCCGGAATGTGCATTGCAATGAGAAAGTGGTTGGTGGAGATCACCCATTCCCACACTCTCATGGCTTCTCGACAGAGTGGGTAAGACCTGGTTCCCCCTTGTTTGTTGATATACCATACCACAGGCATACTGTCTGTCTGGATTGCAATTGTTCCTGCAGGCAGAAGGCTCTGAAGTGTTTGCAATGACAACAGCACTGCCCTCATCTCTAGAGCATTTATGTGCAATAAGGTCTCTGAATCGTTCCAAGTGCCTTGGACCGTCCTGCCCGAATAATGCCCCCCACCCAAGACAAGAGGCGTCCGTGGTCACCGTGGCGAGAGGGGAGCCATGGCAAAGGGGCGTCCCACCTGGAGGTTCGGCAATTGAAGCCACCAAACGAGAGCCCTCTTGCGGGCCCTGCTGAGAGGAATGGGGTGACTCAAGGGGTACTGATGAAGGGACAATTGGACTTGTAGAGTCCACTGTAAAATCCTCATGTTCAGACGTGCCATGGGAAGAAGGTTTATTGCGGCTGCCATGGATCCTAGGGCCCTCAGAACCAATCCCGCCAGAGATTTCGAAGATTGAAGATGGCCCGCACATGTGCCCTCAGTGTGTGCAACCGGTCGGGAGTTAGGAAGACTAGTTGCCTGTTGGTATCCAGTCTGGCCCCGATAAAATCTATCACCTGAGTCAGGGTAAGAGAGGACTTGTCTGAGTTTATAGTGATCCCTAGTTGTGGAGCAAGGTTGAGGAAGTAGTCCCTGGCTAAGCATAGAAGATGCCTTGTTGGGGCGGTGAGGAGCCAGTCGTCCAGGTACAGGAAAACCTGCAGTCTCTGGAGTCTCAGGTGGGCCGCTATCACTGCTAATACCTTGGTGAACACCCTGGGGACTGAGGTGAGACCAAAGGGAAGGACCCTGAATTGATAATGACTGGCTCCCAGCCAGAAGCGGAGAAACCTCCTGGATCGTACATCCATCAATATGTGGTAGTACGCGTCCTTGAGGTCTATCGAGCACATCCAGTCATTCTCCCGCAAGAGGGGGAGAATAGACTGAAGAGTGACCATCCGGAACTTTTCTTTGGTTACTGACAGATTTAGTAGGGAAAGATCGAGGATGGGCCTGAGGTCCCCCGTCTTTTTTGGCACCAAAAAGAACCTGGAGTAGTAACCCGATCCAGACTGGCCTAGGGGGATGTGCTGGATAGCTCCTTTTTCTAAAAGCTGCCGAATTTCTGCAGCTGCAGCCTCTCTCTGATTGGGTGGATCATCGGGGAGGTGTTCGAGGGTGTAGGGAATGTAGGAAAGGGGAATTCTGTATCCTCTGGATATGATACGAAGCACCCAGCGGTCTGCTGTAATGGACTCCCAAGCTGCCATGTGCCTCGAGAAGCACCCCCCGACTGCCTCCAGAGTGGAGCAGTCGGGCAACCCCTCAGGGTTGCTGCATGGGCTGATCAGAGATAGTTTCTCTGGACCCAAAATTCTTCGGGCCCCCTCTGCCTCTAGGGTGGCGTCCACCCTGTCCTCCTCTGCCGCGGAAGAACTGGGAGTCCGGAGCGGACTGGGATTGTTGCGACTTTTAGAACTTCATCTTCTTCTGTCCCTTTTGGTTCCTGGAGAAGGATCTCTGGGGAGCAGAGAAGCGGACTCCGACGGCAGACAATGTCTTCCCGTCCTTTTCACTCTGGACTAAAGTCCCACAAACTATCTTGCCAAATAGGGCAGAACCATCGAAGGGGGCATTCGCAAAGGACACCTTGAAGGGTTCCGCGAAATCACAATGTCAGAGCCAGGCCTGGCGCCTCATAACTAGGCCCGCTCCGCTGGCTCTAGCAGCTCCCTCTGTAGCCTGGGATACAAGCCGCATAGAGGTGTTGGATATAGACCTAAGAGTGGCCATGCGAGTGGAGTACAACTGTTTGTCCTCCGCCAACATGGACTCAGGGGGCGATGCAGCATACTCTTTAATAAGGTCTCGCTGCAGCCATATCACATGTACCATGTAGTTCAGGGACCTTACAGTGAAGGTCGCTGAACTAAAGACCCACTTCCCAAGATGGTCTATCGAGCGAGACTCCTTGCTCAGGGGATGGACCGAGGGACTCTCTTGGGTTAACACCCTCTTGGTGGCTGCCACCACCAACATGGCATCTACAGGGTGTCCCTTGCTCCAATGGGACTTCTCGGTGGGGTGGCTTAGGATTCTGTCTGGATGTTTGGGGACTGGCTCCACAGTGTCCGGCTCCTTCCACGCCATAGTGGTAATAAGGTCCACTAAGGAGTCGGCCGGAGGGGACACCCAAAAGGTAGATGGGCCTGCTTCGAATGCCTCCAGGAACACGGATTCGTCCGAGAAAGCCTTGGGGGCAGACCCTCCCCTAATCCTAAGCATTTCCATGATGTCTCCGAAGGAGACATCCTCGGGGGTGACCTTGGGGAGCCTTCCCCCTCATCCAAATCCGTGTCTTCTGTTAAGGACTCGGGGGAGTCCATGTGCCTCCTCTTGCACTTTCGCTTGTGAGGAACATCCTTGGGGGTGCTGTCCAAGGACGTCTCACCAGCCACGTCTTGTTCCAGGGGAACGACCTGAGACGTCAAAGCAGGCTGTCCCTGTGGCCGGGCGATGGAAGCCTGACCCAACCGAGAGGGAGTGCGGGATGGAACCGAAGCAAGGACCGGGGGCCTGGATGCACTCAACAGAGCCCTTTCCATCACATCGAAGGCCGAGGGAGAGACACTCTCTCTGGGATCCGAGAGCAGACCCTCACTCAGATCCGATGGATGGATCGGAACCGGCACCAAGAGCATTGGATCCGAAGGACCAGTGTGCTCCGACCTGGACGGAGCCGAAGGCACACTGACCCCCTCAGATCCGAAGCTCAGACCACAGCTCTGAGAGCTCGGATCTGACAAGGAAGGACTCGACAGACTCGAAGGAAGAGTCGGAGCCGAAGTACCCGATACTGTCTGCACCGACCCACCCCCGGCTCCAACTCTGCCCGGTTCCGAGCGCTCTGAACCCAGGAAGCGGGTCAGAAAAGGAGCTATCGGGACAAAGAAGGGTGTTGAGCCCCCCCCAGAGGAGGGGGGGCAGGAGCAGTCCCATCTGCAGCTGGGCCTGGATGAACCTTCGCATCATCCGGTCCAAATCTGCGTCCGAAAGGCTACGGGTGGATCTCGACGAAGCCACCGAGGCTGGCCGGGAGTGCCACCTCGATGACCTCGATGGAGATCGGGTCTCCTCCTCCTTGGGTCCTGGTGAGAAGCATGGAGACCGGAGCCGAGAAGGAGGAGACCTAGAAGCCCTGGAGGGAGAAGCCCGCTTAGCCGGGAGGGGCTTAAGCGGAGGCCTTGGCCTGCCGCTCGAGGTGCTTCTCCCTCCTTTTTTCTTTGCTGGCCTCCCTCTCCTCTGGTGCAGAAGTGGGAGATTGAGTCCCGGCCGGGGGGAGAGAGGCAGGAGTGGCCGTCACCGAAGCCTGGGAGGAGGCCACAGAAGCACCGGTGGCCAGAGCCGAATCCGGGGGCAAGAGTCCCGCTAGGATCAGCTTTGACCTCCGGTCCTTCAGTGCCCTGGGGTTGAATGCCACACAGATAGAACACCTAGAGGAGAGGTGTTCAACCCCAAGGCACCGGCCACATCGAGTGTGGCCATCCACTGGGGAGAGCTTATGGCCACACTCGGTGCACTTAGAAAATATCGGTTTTGGGGCCTCAGACATATTAAACTAAAAGGTAAAACTCACTCAGTAGGCCCCAAACACACTAAGACACACACACACAGACTAAAACCAGTGAGGGGTGGGGAGGAAGCAAAATTTGACTAAAATTTTGTAAGGTTATCTAAAAATAGGGTTATAACAAAAGGGAACCTAACCAACACAAAACACTCACACAAGTTTAAGAGAGAAAATAATGAAACAAGGACTTATCTGACCAATTGACCAGGAGCTTGCAATCTAGCCGCTGTTCAGAAGCGCAGCAAACTAGATCTGAGGTCAGTCAGGGTTGGCAGGGGATTATGGGTAAGGGGAGGAGCTAGGAGCTCGGATCTAAGCTTTGTAAAGTTGCCGGATCGGATCCGTATCCCACAGGTTGCAGACCAAATGAAGTTAACTACTTCAGATGTTCTTTTTTGGATTTTGTTTCTAGCACGCTCTGTTTTCACATTGGAACGCCTTGTTGCAAGTCTCCATACAGCAGCTTCTCTCATAGCGTACTAATTGCTGAGTGTGATATTCCTTGTGTAAATGCTCTTTTATTCATCAAAGTGTTTACTAAAATAATCGGTTCTGTCCAGCCCTTTATTGCATAAGTTTTATAAATCATAAAACAAACGGCTGTATCAAAAACACTTTGATATAAAAGTGCTTACCAGTACTATTTTTAATGATAGTGCAATATCAAAATCTTTTTCATACAGCCGCTCATTTTTCCTTTTTGTTCTATTTCAGTTTTTTTTACCTTGTTTTTAATTATTTAGCAATGATGTCTTTGGCTTTGCTGCGGCATTTGTTTGAGAGCTGGTGCACGTGGTCTTGGTTGTCAGTAGCAACCAAGTTGCTGTTTGGAAAAAGAGTTTATAATGTGTGAGTGAATGAGTGAGTATGAGTGAATAAAGAGTTTATTAATAACAAATTTTTGCAAGTGCTTTGTAAAATTATGATACAGCCATTTGTTTTAATATATTAACGGTCGTTTAGTTGTCTTTGATGGGCACTCATTGAAACTCTGTTGCTGGAAGTGGAGGGCTCATGGGTTACAGTTGGCTGGAAGGGTAGATGGCATCTGTACTGTTTCATTACACTCACTGGTCCGATATGTTCCACAGCAATTTTTAGCAAAGCTAATATAGTAACGATAATGATGGCATTTTCATATACATAGGACTGGTGGTGTTTGTGATGAGCCGTTTTTTCCCCCTAGTTTAATTGTCTAACCAAATGATAGCATCCGGTCCCTGAATAAGAAGTTATGTACTCACCATAACGTTCCATCTGAGTAGGTAAACTTCATTTGTCTGCAACCTGTGGGATACGGATCTGAACTCGGATCCGAGCCGGCAACTTTACAAAGCTTAGATCTGAGCTCCTAGCTCCTCCCCTTACCCATAATCCCCTGCCAACCCTGACTGACCTCAGATCAAGTTTACCCGCAAGCACTATAGTGGATAACTAACTACATTATCAGAATGGTACATCACTATATGACATGAAACACATCTGAAGGTCAGGGGGACGGAGGGGGGGAACAGTTGCAGACAAATGAAGTTTACTTACTCAGATGGAACGTTATGGTGAGTACATAACTTCTTAATCTGAAGTAGTTAACTTAATTTGGTCTGCAACCTGTGGGACAGAGTCCCCAGCTACCTAAACCTTGGGCAGCCTTCATGGAAGGATATTCCGGAGCACTGCGGAGCCAAAAGAAGTTCTCCCTCTGGAGGTAATGTCCAATTTATAATGATTGATGAAGGTATGAGATGAGGCCCAAGTGGCTGCTGAACAGATATCATCCAAGGAAACCCTGGATTTAAAGGTGGCAGATGTAGCCATAGCCCTAGTTTAATGGGCACGAACTCCTTGAGGTGCGGGCCTGCCAGAATTTTGATACGCTGTAATGATACACTGTGAAATCCATCTCGATAAGGAAACCTTCGGGACTGATTTACCTAGATTAAATTTGGCAAAGGAGACGAACAACTGGTCAGATTGTCTGTGACCAGATGTCCTATGAATGTAAAATCTAAGTTGTCTGTGCACGTCCAAAGAATGTAGTCTGTACTCCCCTTTGTTCTGGTAGTTAGGAAAGAAGACCGGCAAATTGATAGATTGGTTAATATTAGATTCAGAAACTACCTTCAGGAGGAAGGAGGGATTGGTTCTGAGGTAAACCCTATCCTTGTGAAAAGCTAAGTATGGGCTTTCATAGAAAGAGCTTGCAATTCAGATACTTTCCTAGCTGAAGTAATAGCCACAAGAAAGGCTGTTTTCCAAGACAAATATTTGAGGATCACTGAAGACGCCGGTTCGAAGGGAGGGGCTGTCAGGGCTTGTAATACCAAGGTCAAATCCCATGGAGGTACCGCTTCCTTTATTGGAGGTCTAAGAAGAAAGGTGCCCTTTAGGAACGTTTTGCACAATTTTGTAGTAATCAAAGGGCCCATTTCAGTACCTATGTGGTAATGAGAGATAGCTGCTAACTGAACCTTAACCATAGAACATCTAGCTCCGTCATTAAAAAGACCTGAAAGAAAGTCCAGCACTGCAGGCAAGGGGGCTATAAAAGGGTCCAAATTATGGCTTTCTGCCCAGATAGAGAAACGCTTCCATTTACTACCATAGACCTGCCTAGTAGAGGGCTTGTGCACTGCTACTAGGATGGTTTTAACTGGAGAAGAGATACCGGGAGTCCTAGCTGCAAGTGGAACTGGAGCAGCCAAGCCGTAAGCTTGAGGCTGGCCAGGTCGGGAAGTGGGAGCCCCTGGGGGTGGGAGATTAGATCCGGAAGGGGATCTAGAATCCAGGGCGGATTCACTCGATGAGACCAGAGGTAAGGGAACCAAGCTTGGCGAGGCCAGAATGGGGCAATGAGGATCATCCTGCTCCCCAACCGACTGGCTTTCTGAAGAAGTTTCAGCATGAGGGGAAGAGGAGGGTAGGCATAGAGAAGACCGGGTGGCCAAGCATGCACCAAGGCATCCCTCGGGGCTTCCCCGGCAGGGGGAATGAGAGCGAAGTAATTGTTGCATTTCGTGTTTGAGGGAGATGTGAAAAGATCGCAACAGGGCTGCCCCCAAACGGCAAAAATTTGACTCGCTACTCGAGGATTGAGGGTCCACTGGTAAGGTGAAAGGATGGTGAGACTCAGTCTGTCCACCAGGATGTTGGTCCATCCCGGAATGTGCGTTGCAATGAGAAAGTGGTTGGTGGAGATCGCTCATTCCCATACTCTCATGGCTTCTCGACAGAGTGGGTAAGACTTGGTTCCCCCTTGTTTGTTGATATACCATATCACAGGCATACTGTCTGTCTGGATTGCAATTGTTCCTACAGGCAGAAGGCTCTGAAGTGCTTGCAACGACAACAGCACTGCCCTCATCTCTTGAACATTTATGTTTAATAAGGTCTCCAAATCATTCCACGTGCCTTGAACCGTCCTGCTCGAATAATGCCCCCCCACCCAAGACGAGAGGTGTCCATGGTCACCATGGCGAGAGGGGCGGCTGTGGCAAAGGGGCTTCCCACCTGGACATCCAGCGATTGAAGCCACCAAACGAGATCCCTCTTGCAGGCCCTGCTGAGAGAAATGGGGTGACTCAAGGGGTATTGATAAAGGGACCACTGGACTTGGAGAGTCCACTGTAAAATCCTCATGTTCAGACGCGCCATTGGAAGAAGGTTTATAGCGGCTGCCATGGACCCCAGGGCCCTCAGAACCAATCCCGCCGGAGGTTTTGAAGATTGAAAGATGGCCCGCACATGTGCCCTCAAAGTGTGCAACCGTTTGGGAGTTAAGAAGACTAGTTGCCTGTTGGTGTCCATTCTGGCCCCGATAAAATCTATCACCTGAGTCGGGGTAAGAGAGGACTTGTCCGAGTTTATAGCGATCCTTAGTTGCGGAGCAAGGTTGAGAAAGTAGTCCCTGGCTAAGCATAGTAGATACCTTGTCGGGGCGGTGAGGAGCCAGTCATCCAGGTACGGGAAGACCTGTATTCCCTGGAGTCTCAGGTGGGCCGCTATCACTGCTAATACCTTGGTGAAACTCTGGGGGCTGAGGTGAGACCAAAGGGGAGGACCCTGAATTGATAATGATTGGCTCCCAGCTGGAAGCGGAGAAACCTCCTGGACCATTCGTCCATCAATATGTGGTAGCACACGTCCTTGAGGTCTATGGAGCACATCCAGTCATTCTCCCGCAAGAGGGGGAGAATAGATTGAAGAGTGACCATCCGGAACTTTTCTTTGGTTACTGACAGATTTAGTAGGGAAAGATCGAGGATGGGCCTTAGGTCCCCCGTCTTTTTTGGCACCAAAAAGAACCAGGAGTAGTAACCCGATCTGGACTGGCCTGGGGGGACGTGCTGGATGGCTCCTTTTTCTAAAAGCAGCCAAATTTCCGCAGCTGCTGCCTCCCTCTGATTGGGTGGAACATCGGGGAGGTGTCCAGGGGTGTCGGGAATGTAGGAAAAGGGAATTCTGTATCCTCTGGATATGATACGAAGCACCCAGTGGTCTGTTGTAATGGACTCCCAAGCTGCCAGGTGCTTTGAGAAATGCCCCCCGACTGCCTCCAGAGAGGAGCAGTCGGGCAACCCTTCAGGGTTGCTGCATGGGTGGATCAGAGAAGGCTTCTCTGGACCCAAAGTTCTTCGGGCCCCCTCTGCCTCTAGGGTGGCGTCCACCCTGTCCTCCTCTGCCGCGGAAGGACTGGGATTGTTGCGACTTTCGGAACCACATCTTCTTCTGTCCCTTTTGGTTCTTGGAGAAGGACCTCTGGAGAGCAGAGAAGTGGACTCTGACGGCAGAAAACGTCTTCCCGTCCTTTTCGCTCTGGACCAAAGTCTCGCGAACTGTCTTGCCAAATAGGGCAGAACCATCGAAGGGGGCATTCGCAAAGGACGCCTTGAAGGGTTCCACGAAATCACAATGTTGGAGCCAGGCCTGGTGCCTCATAACTAGGCCTGCTACGCTGGCTCTAGCGGCTCCCTCTGTAGCATGGGATAAAAGCCGCATAGAGGTGTTGGATATAGACCTAAGAGTGGCCATGCGAGTGGAGTACAACTGTTTGTCCTCCCCCGACATGGACTCCGGGGGCGATGCAGCGTACTCTTTGATAAGGACTCGCTGTAGTCGAATCACATGTGCCATGTAGTTCAGGGACCTTACAGAGAAGGTCACTGAACTAAAGACCCGCTTCCCGAGACAGTCCATCGAGTGAGACTCCTTGCTCAGGGGATGGACCGAGGGACTCTCTTGGGCTAACTCCCTCTTGGTGGCTGCCACCACCAACATGGCATCTACGGGAGGTCCCTTGCTCCAATGGGATTTCTCTGCCGGAGGGCTCAGAACCTTGTCAGGATGTTTGGGGACTGGCTCCACAGTGTCTGGCTCCTTCCACGCCCTAGTGGTGATAAAGTCCACTAAGTGGTCGACCGGAGGGGACACCCAAGAGGTAGATGGGCCTGCTTCGAACACCTCCAGGAACACGGATTCATCCGAGTAAGCCTTGGGGGCAGACCACCCCCCTCTTATCCTAAGCATTTTCATGATGTCTCCGAAGGAGACATACTCGGGGGGTGACCTTGGGGAACCTTCCCCCTCATCCAAATCCGTGTCTTCTGTCAAGGACTCGGGGGAGTCCACGTGCCTCCTCTTACTCTTCCGCTTGTGAGGAACATCCTCGGGGGGACTGTCCGAGGACGACTCACCAGCAACGTCTTGTTCCAGGGGAATGACCTGAGATGTCAAAGCAGGCTGTCCCTGTGGCCAGGCGATAGAAGCCCTACCCAAACGAGAGGGAGTGCGGGATGGAACCGTAGCAGGGATCAGGGCCTGGATGCACTCAACACAGCCCTCTCCACCACATCGAAGGCCGAGGGAGAGCCAGTCTCTCTAGGATCCGAGAGCCGACCCTCACTCGGTACCGATGGATGGATCGGAGCCGGCACCGAGACCATCGAATCCGAAGGGCCAGTGTGCTCCGACCTGGGCGGAGCCGAAGGCACACCAATCCCCCCAGATCAGAAGCTCAGAGCACAGCTCCGAGAGCTCAGATCCGACAAGGACGGATCCGGTAAACTCGAAGGAAGAGTCGGAGCCGAAGTACCTGATACTGTCGGTGTCGACCCACCCCCGGCTTCAACGCTGCCCGGCTCCGAGCGCTCCGAACCTGGGAAGCGGGTCAGAGAAGGAGCTATCGGGGCAAAGAAGGGTGTTGAGCTCCCCCCCGGAGGGGGGGGAGGCAGGAGCACTCCCATCTGCATTTGGGCCTGGATGAACCTTCGTATCACCCGGTCGAAATCAGCTTCAGAAAGGCTACGCGTTGATCTTGACGAGGCCACTGAGGCTGGTCAGGAGTGCCGCCTCGATGACTTCGATGGAGATCGGGTCTCCTCCTCCTCGGGTCCCGGTGAGAAGCATGGAGACTGGAGCCGAGAAGGAGGAGACCTGGAAGCCATGGAGGGAGAAGCCCGCTTAGCCAGGGGTGCCAAAGCGGAGGCCTCGGCCCGCCGCTTGTGCTGCTTCTCCCTCTGTTTTTCTCTCCTGGCTTCCCTCTCCTCCGGCGCCGAAGTGGGAGGTTGAGTCCCGGCCGGGGGGAGGGAGGCAGGAGTGGCCGCCACCGAAGCCTGGGAGGAGGCCACAGAAGCATCGGAGGCCGAAGCCGAATCCGGGGGCAAAAGTCCCGCCAGGATCAGCTTAGACCTCCGGTCCTTCAGTGCCCTGGGGTTGAACGCCGCACAGATAGTGCATCCAGCGGAAAGGTGTTCAAACCCAAGGCACCAGATGCACCGAGTGTGGCCATCTGCTGTGGAGAGCTTATGGCCACACTCGGTGCACTTAGAAAAAGTTGGTTTTGGGGCCTTAGACATTCTAAAGAAAACACACCCGTTAGGCCCCAAACACACCACACACAGAACTACGTACCAGCGAAGGGGAGGGAGGGTAAATTTAACTAAAAGGATTTAACTACAAGAATTTAACCAAAGGGAAACCTAACCACAACACACTCGTACACTTAAAAGTAATAGAAAAAAAAGTTTTAAACTTCTCACAAACTCTACGAAGACCCTACGAACCAGGAGCTCAAAACCTAGCTGCTGACCAGAAGCGCGGCAAACTAGATCGGAGGTCAGTCAGGGTTAGCAGGGGATTATGGGTAAGGGGAGGAGCTAGGAGCTCGGATCTAAGCTTTGTAAAGTTGCCGGCTCGGATCTGAGGTCGGATCTGTATCCCACAGGTTGCAGACCAAATTAAGTTAACTACTTCAGATCTTACGCTACTGAACCAGAGTACAATCGGCAACTGGAATTTCATTGTTAGTACGACTAACCACCTGAAATTATGTATCCAGGTCTCGTAGTACTCATAGTTTCCGATGCCATTATTATTAGCATGTCTATCAATGTCCTGAATTTTTATAATGTTGGTTGCAGTGTTTGGTATGTTCCGCTTGGTGGTTTCCTGCACTACAAATGCACATTATGTTTTTATATCAGCTTTTATAAGAGCAGTATTATGCATATATAAATTTGTAGTGTTGTCCCTTTTAATTTTTGACTTTGCCTGGAATACTTGGTTGAAAGTTGGATTTGTCAGCAAATGCAGTAGCTTTCATCGGCTGCTTACAGATACGGATTATTTCAGAGCTTGCCTGGTTGCTAGCACTTCTTTAAAGAAAGGCAAAGTCAAGCAGAGAGGGTTAACTTGTTGAATCTTGCCTGTAAAACAAAAATATTAATTGAGGTATGTAGTGCATGTGAAAAGATGTCAGTTTATGTAAGGTATGATGTACAGCAGTGGCTGAGTGAAACGGAGCTAGGTCCAAAAGTTGATATCATTGCTGCATGTTTACTTTGTTGGTTGATGTTGCTGTCTTTACTTGTCGTGTCTTGAGTGCCTTCTGTGTAGTCTGCAGTTCCTTTTTGCATTCATGTGCGTTTTCTCTCAGCACGTATCAAAGACGTGCATCTGGTGCTCTTGTCCCAGGGTATCTGCTGCAAATTGGCTCTGTTCAAAGTCGCATTTTCCCAGCAAACAAATGTTAAAATAAAAGCAATAAACATACAATTGCCTAAATGGAACAGACGGAGCAAGTCATTTGGTATGCTGATTTTTAAATGTTCGATTTGTTTGTTCCTCTCAAATGTCCACATTTTTGCAGAAAGTCCATTTGTTTTTCTCCTATTACTGGTCTGCTCCTCAAAATGTGTTTCCTGGATCTTTGTGGCAAATCAGTGAGGAAATGAATTCACTAAATAGGCATTTGAATTTTAGGCCTTATATCCTTCAGAAAATGTATGGTAACACAAGACCTTTTATTTATGCAACTTTAAGTTTATAACAGCAATATTTAAAATTTGTCTCTATTTTTGTGGTTTTGTCCCCCATTATTTTTGTCTTTGTCCAAAATTTTGTGCTAAGACATTGAGAGGTATGGTTTATGGACATGCAAATTTGTGATTGTATGTTGATGAAGACACTGGATGCCTTTTTTTGTACAGTCTGCCTTCATAGCTGGCTTTAGAGGATTTGATAAGGGATCCCTGCTATTTGTTGAGCCTGATGAGAGGTTTTCCAGTTTTGTCACCTTTCTTTCTGCAACAGTTTCTTTCTTCCTTCTGTTGTAGAATTTATTGATGGCTGGGGACCACGAGTGGCTTCCTTTTTTTATGGCAAGGTCCAGGCATTTGTGTATATACTTGTACAGTGCATTAGTGCATGATTTGGCAGTCATGCAGCTATTTTCCATTGGCATGGGTGCTGACAATTTAGCCACCTCTGTTTTTAGGGGCCCAAATCTGGTTTAGGAAATTTTTTCAGGGGGTCACCTTAGCAGGTGGTGTAGGTGAGATGGAGATCTCCACAGTGATCAATTTGTGGTCATATTTCACCATGGAGAAATTGACTACAGGTGTGGAGCAATGTTCTCCCATGTTGCTGATCACCAGGTCGAGGATGTTGCACCCTATGGTGGGGGTCAGAATGAGCTGGTTCAGGGCATTCAAACTGATAAATTCCATAAAGTGTTGTGCCTGTACATTTGTACTTGAATAGTTGTCCCAGTTAAATGAGGGGTATTTTAAGTCAACAAGTATGAGTATTGTGTGGGACCTTGATAGATTCCATGGTGGTTAGCAAACTGGAGTGATAGTCTATTGAAATATTTGGAGTTCTCTAGCAGGCCATGACTTGTATCGCTGTCTTACCCAGTATTAGTTGTACCTGAAGTATTTTGGATGCATTATACTGGTCTACCAGTCTAGAGGTGTGAGTATCCTTTACGAATATGGAGGCACCACCGCCTTTGCATCTTTCAGCCAGATTCGGTTGTTGAAAGGTATGTAATCAGTTGTCGCCTGGGAGCGCAGAGTTGATTTCTGTATCTTTAAACCAGGTCTCTGTTACAGCACACACGTCGACATTCTACATTTTGAGTAGAGATTTGAGTGCATCTTCAGATTTAGACTTCCGGCATTGAGCCGCATGACAGTCAGATTGCATTTGTTTGTAGCTATTCTGGTATAATTTTGGTATTTGCAACATCGCCTAAAAAAGGCACTATAGGGGTGTCAAGAGCCTTAGCCAGTACCCGGAATTCCAGGGGTGAAAATGTTAATTCTGTCATCCCAAGCAGATAGATAATGGATCCCCTTAGACTGACACCAGGAACTTAGTCAATTGTTGAAGTCAATAATTTTCTGCTCCTACAGTGGTATTCTGGGAGACTGTAGGATACTGCTCAGGGCTAGGTTCATACCTGCCTGGGCCACATAATCAGAGTTCCATCACATCTCTTTTCATGTCCGATGTGTGTACCCTGTGACACTTATGCACTGTGCAGGCTGCAGGTGAGACTTGGATGTATTCACCATTCTTCCTGAAATGGGGCAATAAGGAACCCGTGTTCTAGTCATGGAAGCCATTTGTCCTAAGCCAGTGGTGGGCAGCTACTACTGGCATTTGTTTGGTGAATAGCTCAGGGAGACTAACTTCTGAATACTGCTTTAACCTGTAGGTACCCAACCTGGATTCTTCTCAGATTTTTGTGTGTTAGCATCGTGCAGGTCTGAACAATGCATGTAATCTCTCTGTGTGAAGCATACAATTGTAGTCTATACCAAGACCATTATAAATGTTTCTATATGTGCATGCTAGTTAGGCCAGTAATCCAGTATGGGTCTGAAGTCCTGTGTGATCTTGGGCAGAAAATAACTTGACCTTGAACTCTCATCAGGTGGAACCTCCAGGATGTCCCTTTAGTATACGAAATTCACTTTGCTATTCAGCTTGGTTAAAGTGGCACACTTTAATGCCAGTGTTGCACACTGTTGCATGTTACTTTTTGGTTCACAGAAGGCCTTGTTGGCTGTCTTTAGCTTGTTAAGCTTTCTTGACTTCATAGTTGGCCTTGCTAGCTGTAATTAGTCCAGTTATTTTCCATTTTAGTTTAATTAGTAAACTGTCATTCTGAACGTTGCTCTGACTCTGGTCATAATTACTTATTTTATTTTGTTATATACCATGTTACATTTTGGATTCAACCAGTGTGTCTTGTTTTTGCAGTTTGTTTATGGCTTACTTCCTGTGGGTTCAGCAACTAGTATGCAGCCATTTTGCATGTGTGTACAAAGTTTTTAGAATTCTGCATAGGCTGTTGTGAACCCTGGCTAAGATAGGCACTGATTGTTGACCAACTTTCACTTAATAGGATGTAATTTGCTACGGAATTTTTTTGAACTTTAGTATTTTTTGCTGTGCTTTCCTATTTGATTTTTATTTGTAATGTCACTGGTTTTGTTATCCAACCTCACCAATGAGCATGTGTCACAGGGTGGTTGTAACATTAGCCCATATTGGTCCAAAGTAGGTGCAGTATTTTTGAACCTCTGGTTGAAGTGGACACTTAAGTCATCATTAATAAAGTCTTAGAATGTGCCTGCAATTTGGAGGCAGTGTATGTTTCTTAGCCTATAGAGATCAGTCTCCCATGAAGTGTTTGGTTGAATGGATAGTGCCTCCTGTAGTTCTAGGTAAGAGTGGTAGCATTTTTGTGACAAAGATGGCCTATAGCTTGCTCAGCTATGGTAAGGGACTCTATCCAGAGTGTCATCCTGTTTGAAAAACACTGAAGAATACTTGCTGGTAATCAAGATTGAGACACTTCCACCTTGTGTCTCAGTCTCTTGTCCTTCATGGTCTGCATGTGTGCAATGCACATTATCCTTGCACTGAGAGTAAATGCTGTGGCTTTAAACCATGTCTCTGTAATGGCACCAATCTGATGTCTTTATTCTCTACAGAGCTTGTAGGTTGCGGAGTTTCTTCTTTGGGTTATTAACATTGAGCAGTAACACCTTAAATTCCTTCTGATTTTAATTGCATTGGCAGTAGATTTGTCACTGTAGTGATGTGAAACCTGTTTTCACTGTGTAACTGTTTTGCTTGGCACATGGTCATCACTGATTGTGCTACAGAACGTGAAACTTGAAAGCAGTGTTAGTAGCACATCAGAGAGTATATTTGTTTGATGCATATGGCTGTGGGTTCTACTCCCGCAACTTGTAGATGGATTGGCAATAGTATGTTGTACTTTAATGGGGGTGCTGCAGCCGTGAATGTGTCATTTGTTTGGTTTGCCATCCACTCCCTATTGCAATGTTACCAGCTTACCATTTTTTTACAGTAACCTAGGCAATGTATTCTTCAAAGGCAGTAGGCACTTAATCTGTAGATGAAACACTGAAATATAAAGCTGTTTGCTTGAAGCAACCTATTCATTAGTTACGGATCTATTTAATGTGGAATTATTCAGATTAATTTTACTACTGCAGAAATAGTGATTACTGAACAGCCTTTTATGGTAGAAATGTTCTGAAATGAACAGTTTTCTCATTACTGATGCATATGTTTTTTTTCATCGCTTACTGGAAAATTCTTCAAAACTGCAAATGTGAAACACTAACAACTGATGCTGTACTATATACGGAAACAATTTAATACAATCAAGATGGTGCAACAAATGCATGTATGAATGGTCCTAAGAATTTGAGCAAGGGGAAGCCCTAAGGTAGACTTAATCCTAGACTGACCGGATGTATTTCCTTTCAGTGCCATTTCCATGATGGACAGGTTTACTATTCATGCTAACTCTGTTTTCATTGTGAGGGCATATTGTTTTGTTTAGCAAATGTCTCTTTGTGCTATAAAATGTAAATACATTTTAAAAATCTCGAATAATTTCAGAGGTATAGATGAAGAGTATGTACACAGGTTTGAATAGTGTTTATGGTAAACAAGGACGATTCTAGGGTAATACTATGGGCTAGACTTGTAAAGGCTCCAGGGTCATTAGCCTAGTACACACCTATGAACTTATAAGCAGCCAAGTAACGAACACTGGAATGGCTATAGTGTAGGCTGAGGTGGCTGCTGTGTGAAAAGGAGACCCCAATCCATTACCATGCCCCATTGATCAGGCTCTGGCCTTCAGGCCTGAGTTGATGGATTTTGCTTGTGCACCGCTTGGCATTCTTGCACGTCACTTATGGATTTACATTTAGTTTTAGTAGTTTGTCAATTTGCGTTCATGTGGGATAGTATCATAGGCCTTGAACAGATCAATGTTGGCTCATTGTAGGATATTGTTCTCATCTACACCTTCATCTACACCTTGTTGACATTTTCAAAGAAGCTGGCTAAGTTGGGCAGACAGATCTACCCTTCACAAATCACAACTGATTTGGGCCATGAGATTGTAGGTTGACAGTTGTTAGTGGTTTGGTGTCGGTTCTGTCCATGAGCCAGTTGGTAAGCCATCTCATGATGTAGGTGTTTATGTTCAGGTTGGTGAGTTTATAAGTTCATAGGTAGGTACTAGGCTATCTGCCCGAGGGCATTTATAAACCTAGCCAGAGTGTCTACTTTCACCTCCCAACTGATTAACTAACTGAGCATCTGTCAAGCAGAGCCAATGAAGTGATCCCAGGGGTGTATTTTCTGTTACCCATCCACTCATCAAGGTTTCTCTTGAAGAGTGTTAGTGAGGGGCTCTGCCTAATGTAGTTAGGAATTTTGTTCCAAAGCATGGGGAGTCTCTGACAGGAATCTATCCCTCCAACATGTTTCATTTATTGTTGTGGCGAGGTTTAGCTCACTAGAGCGCGTGGCTCGCAGTGACTTGGATTTCTTTAGGTGGAGCATGCCCATCAATCTTGAGTTGGACATGGCTCTGTAAGTCAGGCAGAGATCACCTCTGAGTAAGGGATATGCCACTGAGTACAGCTGGAGTTTTTTTCATTCGGACTGCATAGGACATATGTTTGAGGCCAGTAATCCTCTTGGTGAGGTAGTTTTGTGGTCTTTCCAGCTGTTGGAAGTGTCTTGTGAGGTGCATCCAAAATGGGGCATTGTACTCTATGATAGGTCTGATGAGTGACGAGTAGATGGGCACTATAACCTCTTTATTTCTAGATGCGAACCCTTTAGTAATTAAATGGGCCACATAGAAGTATTTCCTAACTACTTTGGCAATATGATTGTCAAAGGAGAGATTACTATCTACCTGGGTCCCCAGATCTTATTTTGCATTAAGGGGGCTGCCACCTATGTGGTAATTTGTGGGTGTTTTGTTTTTCTCAAACAGGATGACTACAGATTTTTTGGCATTTGGCTTGAGGCCATGACTTTGACACCAGGTGTCCATCTCAGTAAGGCCCTTTTGGAGGATGTCCGTGTCATTGTTGGCTACACAAAGGATACTTCTGAAAAATCTTACCATAACCAGAGTTGTCCTTCTCCTCCATTTTGCAGTAGTTGTGGTGCGGCATTTAGGTTAGCAGGTGTTTAGTAATTTCTTTACGCTTGAGCCCTGTATCATAGCTCACAAACATGAGGCTGAATCCTATGCCCAAAATGTGCAACTGTTTTCCTTGGCAAACGGTATCACTGTTGTATGTTTAGAGTTGAAAGCTGTGTTAGCACATCAGGAAGCATATGTATTGATGCAGAAGGCTGTGGGTTCTGTTCCCATAGCATGTAGATGGATTGCTCATACTGTGTTGGATTTTGAGGTTGGAGTGCTGCAGTCCTGAGTATGTTCTCCTTTGGATAAGATGCCTATTAACCATGGACCTCTTTTACTTTGCCATCCATTCCGTATTGCAACATTAACAGCTTATCATTTTATTGCAAAATAGGCAATTTATTGTTCCCTGGCAGCAGATATTGAATTTGTAGAAGAATTGCAAGAATGTAAACTTTTTCGCTAGCAACAACCTTTTAATTAGTTAGTCAGATGTCTTTGAGGTGGAATTAGTCAGATGACTTGTACTTAAGCAGAGAATGCATTTTGACTGATATCGGTGGGTTGTACTGACTGCCGTTTTCAGTGTCCTGTTGTGGTTTAGAAGTTGGGAACTGGGCAGTTTTGGCATTCGTTCATCTGTTATGTTTCTTTGCTTACTGGCTATAAATTTAAACAAACGCTCTAACAGGTGTATTACCACAGGGGTTATAATGTCATTATGATGTATTCAAATTTAATACATTCATGAAGGTGAATCAAACCGAATATGCATGGTCCACACAATGTGTTCCAGAAGGAAAACATTGTGCCACTGGCCACATGCATCTTCTGTCGATGTGTTTTTTTAATGCTGTTTCAATGCATGTAATTTTGTAAGTCATACAAGTTTGAATGCCACGTCTGTTTTCATTGTGGAAATGTATTGCTGTGTGTAGCAAACATCAGACTGGTTGTGATGGAAAATTTGATATAAACATTTGCAATTAAATCCAAAATTCTGTAATCAATGTAGAAATAAAGCAGTATGTACACTGTGAGATATGATCAGTGTTTATGGCAGCTTAGGAGAAATACGGACACAGTAATGGTCCTGTGTTGGTTGGGATAAGTGGTGGGGGGTTGACCCGCATGCAACATATGCATACCAACAGCAGTTTGTTTACAAAGCACCGGTGCTATTCATGGTAAATACAAAAACATCACTTTTTTTTTAGGTTAAAAAAAAAAATTTTTGACCATCCCCTGACCTTGCTAGTTGGTAGTGAGCTGCTACTATGGGTTCCACATGTTGGCCATTTATTCTGCATTGTGTGTTGTAGTGATGCTTCGTTTTGAGAAACGAGGTTGAGAGGTACGGCAAAGGTTTTCAGGATGGAAGCATACAGTTTAAAAATAGTGTGATAGCTTGGTCATCATAAAGAAGTGGATGTCTGCTTTGCAAACCATTATGGGTTAAGTGCTGATTGTGCGTTAATGTTATGTTTATGCGTTAAAGTTATGTTTGTGCATTAACGTAATGTTTGTGCATTAACGTTATGTTTGTGCGTTAACGTTATGTTTGTGCATTAACGTTATGTTTGTGCGTTAACGTTATGTTTGTGCATTAACGTTATGTTTGTTGCCAACTTACTTGTCGTCATTATTTATTTATTTTTTGCTTTATTTGGGTGAGAATGCTGACCATGCTTTTGTTTCATGCGCTAGTTATTGCCACATGTTTCTTAAGTTCGCAGCAACTATGAGGACCGACTTTCATTGTTTGAATAACTGTGACAAGCACTGGTTTAATAATTCTTTACATAGGAATCCACAAATTCAACTGAAAGTTGCTGCCTGTACTCATCCTGTCTTGAGTGCCTTCTGTGTGGAGTGTACATTGTCTCCCTTTGTTCTATTTGGGTTTCTCATACCTGTTAATGTGAAATAATCTCGCTAACCAAGCATATTGTGCCTTGAGCCCTAATGTGGGCGGTGCTCCTTATTACTGTACTTTTTTTTTTTTTTCAAGGTTTGTATTGCCCTAAGGCTAGGTAGCATTGCTTGCTGTAGTAATGTAAATATTCATTACACACTCAAATTGATTACATTTCAAAAACATTTACAAAGTCGACGATTACACAGTGATGTAGATGTAATGAAAATCTGAAATGGGTACAAGATGTCAATGTTTTATCTTCATAAATACTAACATAATACTGTGATCAAGCTTGTGCATTGTTATGTAAAGGTCATTGTTTTGCTGGGGTGGTAAGCATGGTTGGAGTAAGGATCACTAAAGCAAGAAAATAGCTTTTTGTGTAAGCATAAGTGCCAGTGTCAAGTGATTTGGACTCAATCAGACTCTGTGCACACAAAGCTAATTGGGCGCATCTGTTCAGGCCATGGTAACATTGGTAAGTACTATGCATAATTGGTAGAGGTGATGGAGTGCATGGTTTGTCATGTCAGGGATGGTATTTGTATTAAGCTGTTTTTAAAAACAGATATAAACAATGTTGTGCTGTGTAGGAATTTTGGCATTGCAATGAAATGTCATCCCAGAAGCATAAAACTGAGCAATCAGCATTTCGCTTTCTGCAAGGTTTTGATTGTAGCAACAGTGAAGCAGTAATGGAGGCAGACTTTATCTGTGGCTTAGAAGGAATTCTATACCTGAAAGCAGAGATGGAACACTGTTTGTGAACTTTCAGGTATTTATTACAGAGTATGGACAGTCTTTGGGCAAGGAACCTGTCCCTCCAGCATGCTGTGTTAATTGCTGTAATAACGTCATCCTCTGAGGATCGTGTCTCCTGGGAGCATTGGGATTAATTTTGGTGTAACATTTCAAATAGGGCTGTGTATGTCCTGGCTTTGTAAGCAGGTATCAACTGCAAGTAGACTATAAGAGACCAAACAGCAAAAGTTTCTTGGTTGTCCATGTCGGACATGTGTGAAAGGACTATGATCCTTTTTGTGAGTTACTTTGGTGTCCTCTACAGCTGTTGTATGAGTCTGGTCAGGTACATGTCAATCGGGGCATTATATTTGATGACTGGTCTAATGAGGGGTGAGTACACAGGGATGACTACCTCTTTCTTCCTGCATGTGAAACCTTTGGTTATAGGATGTGCCCCATACAAGGACTTTTTCTGACCACAGTGGCAATGTGTTGGTAAGTGAGGTGGCTGTCTCCCTGGTTGCCCAGGCATCGTATGGCCCATGTGGTGTTCAGTGTGCTCACATCAATGTGATAATTCGTGGGATCTTAGTTTTTCAGAAAGAGGATGATGGTGCATTTTTTGGCGTTAAGATGGAGGCCATGGTTATGACACCAGTCATTGTTGTCATAGAAGACCATTTTGTAGCATGTCTGCAGCCCTTGGGGAGTTGATAATTACTCCTAAAGTGCAGTCATCTGCAAACTGTCAGCCATAGTCCTTCTGTGTTGGACTACTTCTGAGAAGTAGATGCCAAACAGGCGATGGCCCATGACAGAGCCATGTGGGACTGCACTCATCACTGGTCATCAGTCTAACGTGTAATCCACAACTTTCAGTCTGTGGATCCTACCTGTTTGCCAATGGGCAAACCACCTGGTGATGTAACAACTGATGCATAGTTTGGTGAGTGTATCATGGATACCGGAGTGTGGATCTCCCATGGATAAACAGTGTGGGGTCAAGAGTTTGGAGATTGCCTATGTTTGTCAGGCAGATCACTGCTGATGCACTTCATACCCAACTTGTCAGGCTAATGGGGTGATAGGTGACAAGGTCTGTAGTTGCTCTCCCTTTATGGAGTATGATGACTGCAGCAGTGCGCTATGCATTAGGGACATATCCTGAGGTAAGGGTGTGATTGACCAGGGCACACTGATGTGGTGCCAGTTGATTTTGTAGCTTGGTTCTTGTAGGATGCATCCAGGGATATAGCAGGTCCCACGGATGCTGTATTCTTGGCTTTAGACAATGCCGGTTGAACTTGTGCTGCATCAATTCTGGGTACCAGGCTGTGTTCCGGTATTGTTATATGGCCCTTGGGTGGGTAAAATTGGCAGTGAATCTGTCAGCAAGCATCTTGGCTGTATAGGTTGGCTCAGTATTGGTGGTGCCATTCAATAACTCACAGCAAATGGATGTTTTTGTGATGTTTGATATATCTATCGTAGGAGGCTTTGTGGTACAATTCAATTCTGGCTTTAGAGAGTTTGATAAGGGATGTCTGGTATTTGGTGACACTAAGGGAGGTTTTCCAGTTTTGTCATTTTTTTTTCTGTCACAGTTTATTCCATTCTGTTGTATAATTTATAGATGGCTGGGGGACCACAAGAGTGGCTTCCTTTTTTGGAGGAGAGCGTCTTAGTTCTAATTGATATGGCATGGTCCATGCATTTGTGTACCTGCTCATACAATGCAGTACTGTATGATTTTGCATTCATGTAGTTTGGCATGGGTGCCGACAAGTTAGCCACCTCCAGTGGCG
This sequence comes from Protopterus annectens, assembly GCF_019279795.1. Lineage (NCBI taxonomy): Eukaryota > Metazoa > Chordata > Ceratodontiformes > Protopteridae > Protopterus > Protopterus annectens. Next base: position 1,822,432,331 of record NC_056732.1, read on the forward strand.
GCTGGTGACTTCAAATCAAAGGGGGGCTGCAGGAGACAGCTGAATGAGTGGGGTCAATGGGAAGGGGTGTAGCCAACTAGAAAGGGGAGGAGCTATGCTCAAAACCACAAAAACAAACTAAATACACTGCCCTGGGTGCCAAACCGTCATTATGAGAGTCCAATCAAGACAAAATGAAGTGTAGAAGAATAAAAATATTTCAATGCATTGGCTACATGACAGCTTACTTAATATCTAGATGGAAACAAAAAGGTTGTGAGGCATGAAAAAATAAATTACTTTTTAAATACATTAATGGAATGCCAGTCAAAATCAAGTATAAGAAAAGCAAGCAGCACTCAACTCAAACCACTTCTTGCACTGCAGTTCTAATTATAATTTATATTCAGCTTTATTAAAGTACCAAGAAACATGCTGAAAGTAGAAATCTCTGATGCCCCCACTTGTAAAAATGTTCCTTATCCAAAAAAAGACCTGCTGCCTGACAACTATCTACTTGTTTCATGGGGAAAACATGATCAAAGTAAAAAATGAAAAGCAAACAAGAAATAAGCTCAAGATACATTGTTTAAAAGGATTACTCTACAGGTTATGGACCACACTATTGGCATTCTGTTTAGTTTACGGGTAAAGCCTGCAGAGATGACTGGAAGTCTCCAAGTGTAATGAGCTTCTTAAAATAATGTAATCCTGTCTTTTATTACAAATACTGTCATATGCATTTCAATACCCACGGCTTATACATTATCTAGTTAAGTATTCTACATGGCAACAACAGAAAGGCTTTCAATGTTGGCAATTCTTTAACAGTACGCTTATTAAAGCTTGCTTGCATCTTACGATCTCAGCCAAGTTTACCTAATGGTCATTAAAGTATTGCTACTTAAACACAGAGCAACAGGCACTTTGAGTAATAAGCATAAATCAACAGTACAAAAAATATGACAGAAACCAGACCATTCTCCAAAAATCAAGGACATATGAAAAGCCACTCTAGTACTTGTGTCTACCTTGGATGGGGGGATACTCTGCACATTTACACTGCATAACTACTCCTTGCCTTGCTTCGACACATCTAGAGTCACTACATGGGGGAGTGGGATGCAACAAGTATGTCACAATTTGAAATGTCTCTGGCTGACTGTGATGGCCCTGACACATTTGTCATACCTCTCAACCTCAGAGCAAGAAATCTGGACAAAGCCATACAAAGAAGTGGGACAAAGGCCCAAAAATAAGGACAATTTTTAAATATTGCTCTTATAAACTTAGAAAGATAATAGAATAGGTCTTGCATTAGTATGACTTTTCTGAATGGTATGAAATCTGAAACTCAAATGTCTGTCATTATTTTCTAACTTCAGTCTTTAATTATTTGTCACTAATTTGCCAAAAAAACACAATTTTATGAAAAATGGACCAAAAATGTGATATAGCTGGGAACTTGTCAAAGAAGGAACACTTTAATATTAGTACTACTAGCTTGAGCAGCTGACAAAATAAAATAATCTACATGCATTTCTGAAATAAAAGTAATCTATAACTCTGATTATTACAGTTATTTCTTAATTGTAAACCCTCCATGTTTTCTTCCAAAATTGCTATTTTGTGGAGGGATTATTATGGGAAGAGCAACATTTTGAGCCAAAATCAGGGACAGTTGAGATGTTTAGCTATGCCTAATTCTATAAAGCAATTTATTTGCATGTACCTCTCAACCTGTTAATGCAATAAATCTGGATGAGGCCAAATATATTGGGGGAACATATAAACAGTACTAAAAATTGCTCTTGTATAAACTGAGACAGTTGATAGAACAACAGGTCTTACTTTACCATGCATTTTTCTGAAGGTTATGAAGTCTGAAACTCAGTGTGTCATTATTTAGTGACTTAATTCCTAAATGATTTGCCAGAAAACCACAAATTTTATGAGGAACAAACCAAAAATAAGAAGCAAAAATCTATTCATTCTTTGAAAATCTGGACAGTTGGGAGGTATAGTTCAGCTGGGGCTTTCTTTAAGTTTGCCGCCCTTCCCCCTCACAAAATCATGGTTGAATGGAGCCTCCCCCTGCAGCCATTCCAATGATCCATTACTTGGCTATTTCACTCCATTTACCAGTAACACTAATGTGCATACTGAATTACTTCTATGATGATTTGGACTTCATTTGAAAGTTTTATTTTGCATTTTACAGCACAAACACTAAGACATCTGCTAAACAAACTTAGCATTAAAACTTCTCTGCCCTTGAAACTCACATTAATTGAAACAGCATTGAAACCCACATTCAAAGAAAATACATTTTACCAGTGATAAATAAAGATTAATTCTGGGCTGTTTTCAAATCATAGGCCCCTTGCATATAAAATATACATTCATGTGCTCTTTGATACACCTTCCTATTGTTTTGAACATTTTTCCAGTAAACTATGAAACAAAACGCGTGCACCAATAATCACAAAACTGCCCAATTCAGAACATCTTTCCAGTAAACAATGAAACAAAATGCATGCACCCATAATGACAAAACTGCCCAGTTCAGAACATTTCCATCATAAAAGTCTACTCAAACTTCTACAGTCCACCATTATCAGTAAATATGCACAATCCTACAGTCCACCATTATCAGTAAATATGCACAATTCTACAGTCCACCATTATTAGTAAATATGCACAATCTCTGAAGTAAAAAAGTAATCTAAATAATTCCACATTAAATAAATCTGCAACTAATGAAGAGGTTGCTGCTAGCAAACACCTTTATATTTCATGGTTTCATCGAAAAATAAAGTGTCTGATTTCCCTGAGGAATAAATTGCCTATATTACATTAAAAATGATAAGCTAGTAATATTGCAATAGGAAATGGATGGCAAACTGATAACAGGCTCATAGTTAGTATCTTAACTTTTTTCAGTACGGCAGCATTCACCCCTTGTGGGAATAGAACCAACAACCTTCTGTATCAAGAGCAAGTACACAACCTGTTGTGCTATTAACAATGCAAGCTGACTTAGCATAAGCAGCAATAAACTTCTCTTCCCCTGCAGCTCTCAGCTCCTTGTAAAATCTACTCAATACTCAACTGCATCTCAACTTCGCAGCAGAAGAAATCTGGAAAAAGCCAAATTTATTGGGGGGGGGTCAAATGCCCAAAACCCAGGGACACATTAAACATTGCTTGTATAATCTTGGAAAGTTGCTAGAATAAAATGCTGTGTTACCACCATACATTTTACTACCAATGTCCCTGTGCAAAACAGTCAGAGCAACATACCACTATGCCAAATCACCTGCTTTGTGAAAGAAAAATGCTGTGTTACCACCATGCATTTTACTGCCAAGGTCCCTGTGCAAAACAGTCAGAGCAACATACCACTACGCCAAATCAGCTGCTTTGTGAAAGAGCAGAAGACTGAAACTTAAATGGCTATCATTTAATGAATTCAGTTCTCACCATAGCTGTCAACCTCTTAGCACAAAACACATGGACAAACTCAGTAATGAGGGAATACAGCCCTCAAACATATTCAGTGAATTCAGTTCTTGCCATAGCTGTCAACCTTAGCACAAAAAACCTGGACAAAGTCAGTAATGGGGTAATACAGTCCCAAAAATAAGGACAAATTTCAAATATTCATCTTATAAACTTAGGTTGTGTTACTATGTATTTTCTGAAGAATATGAAGTCTGAAATTCAAATGCCTGTCAATTTTACTTCTGACGGAACAAAAACAATTTTCAGCAGAGGCCCAGGGAGAAATACTGCAGACACATGTCTTTGTAAAATGGCAGGATACCAGAGCAAATCCACACAAACACAGGAATGGGATGCAGACTCCACACAGAAGGCACCCCAGCCAAGAATCAAACCAGAAAACCTACAGTTGTGAGGCAACAATGCTACCACTGCAACATCAAACAGGTAAGGAATTAAACATTCAGAAACCTGAAGTTTGAATTTGCCTGTCAATTTTATTTAACATTTGTTAATCAGGACAGTCTGACTTGGAACAAAAAAACAATTTTCAGCAGAGGCCCAGGAAGAAATAATACAGACATGTCTTTGTAACATGGGAGGACACAAAAGCAAACCCACACAAACATAGGAAGAAGATGCAGATCCCACACAGAAGGCACCCCCGCCAAGAATCAAACCTGAGAACCTGCAGCTGTGAAGCAACAATGCTACCACTGCACCATCAAATATCAAGCATTGCAACATTTAGAAACCACAGATATTATGAGGAACAGATCAGATCAAATATGAGGCAAAAATCTGTAATTTTTTTTTACAAATGGTGGTGGGTAAGGAATTCAGGTCTTTAACACCTGCATATAAGGTACAGGGTTCAAGCCTGAGGTATTCCCTACCACACCACCATGAGTCTGTTCTAGCTGCCAGTATATAGCAACTGGGGCATTTATACACACACACACACACACACACACACACACACACACACACACACACACACACACACACACACGAATAAAAAGAAAAAGTTCCTGTACCACATTCTTTGCTTTACTGGTTTCACCTACTTCATCTTTGATAGCACTTTCTTATGTTTCCATTTTCACTGCCAGATTCTTTATTCATTTAATGCGCTTTGGTACTCATAATGCCTAGTCGCTGACCTGGCAAAGCATAGTGATACATCAGAAGGACAGTGGAGGTCACCACCTGACACACGGAACACTTGATATTCAACTTCCAACATAAAATAGATTTAAAATACTTCTCCATAATTAAATAAAACACAATGTAGAAGTAACCAATATAAAATGTATTTATTTACAAAACTAAGCATTTATACTCCTACAAACAAACAAAAGAAACGGTAAGACTGCCGCTAAAAATTGGGGCGTGGTGAAAGTGCAAGCATGTGACTTTTTTATGTGGATGTTAGCGTGTTCTTGGCAGTGGTCTTTGTAGGTGCGTATGTTGGGGAGTGGCAAATGGTTATTTCAGAACCAGTCTAGAGGGGATGCTTTCTGGAATACTTTTGAAACATAGCTGTTTATGTGTTTTCTTGCGATAAGTGATACCCAATGGGAGGACTTTTAGTCAGTGGGTGAGGAGTTTGATTACTGTAGAAGGGACATTTTCTTATGAAAGTCCAAAAGCAATGAGTGTATGAGTACTCAGTCTGACATGTTTTATCCTGATATCTCTACTGATTCAAATAAAACAGTTATTTCAGACTTAACACACTGAACCCAAGTGTTCCACTACTGAACTCTAACTTGCCAAACCATTTTTTTTGTACTGTTGGTCTGTGAACAGCACCATGTTTTAGATCTCAGTCTGTAGCACCAGAACATACTAAAAGACTTGCTTCTGTCTGACCCAACAATCTGTTTTATGAATAGCACTGTAACAATGCACAATCATTGATATTAAGAGCTCTTTTGTCAACTACCTTATCTTGGAAAGCATTGCTCTAGGCTCAGGAAAACTTTCCACTTGGCACTGCTGTGAGCAGTACAATAGCAGATGGTCAGGGGTTCTTATACTGGTATCAGTAAGTCATGAGTTATTTGAGTACTTATTCCTTTAACAGTTTTTTCTTGTATAAGAAATAATGTATCATCCAAGAACCTTGCCTTACCAGCTTCAAAACTATTTATTTTCACTTCATTTTATTTATATTTTTCTAGTCTTTGCTGAAGAATTAAATTATGTATTCACAGTTTTGGGATACATGATGCAGTCTTGCTTAATTTATATCTATACTGAACTAAATTTTGCTTAATTTCTGCTTACATGCCAACCTCTGCATTTTTGCATGCGCGCGCACACACACACACACACACACACACACACACACACACACACACACACACACACACACACACACACACACACACACACAAACACACACACACACACCCTTCACTTACCTGCTGTATATCTCAACAGACGAACGAAACAATCCAGCGACCACCTACCTCCTGAATGAAGCCAATCCAGCCAGCGACCAAACCCGTCCGCAAAATGGAGCAATCCAGCGACCAGGCACCTACCTCCTGAATGAAGCCAATCCCAAAACAGAGCAATCCAGTGACCAAACCCGCCCGCCCACGCAATATGTCCCGCGAAAGCAGCTCACCTCTCTCAGTCCTCAATCTCTCATTGGATCTGCCAGCTCACCTCTCTCCACATTGTCTCTGCCTGCAGCTGAAGCAGTCCGGACCTCCTCTTCTGTGCGGTCGTCACCGCACTGATTCCTGGGTGCACTTGCAGCAATGATTGCTTGTGCCTGTCTTTCTCTATCTGGACTGCTGATAAAGGCAGTCTGAAGTCTTCAAATGCCTCTGCGTATGAGCAGTGGAGTCGGGACTCATGCTTTTTTTTTTTTTTTTTTTTTTCAGTTTTGTTTTTTAGTTTTAAAGATTTTTCTTTTGGGTTTTCCTTGGTGGGAGGGCTGCAGTCCGATAGTCCGATAGCATGAGCCGCCCCTGGCCACCTCTGTTTTTAGGTTGCCCAATGCTGGTTTTGGGGGTCAACTTGGCAGGGGATGGCAGTGAGATGGACATTTCCACGGTGCTCCATTTCTGGTCAGATTTCACCCTGAAGGAATCGACTACAGCTGTGGAGCAATGGTCTCCCATGTTGGTGATAACCACGTCCAGGATATTGCATCCTCTGGTGGGGGTCAGAATAAGCTGGTTCAGGGCATTGGAACTGATAAATTCCAGAAAGCATTGGGACAGTAGCTTTGTACTTGACTAGTTATCCCAGTTGCATGAGGTGTTACGGAAGTCAACAAGTATGAGTAGTGTGTGGGACCCTGAGATGCCAAGCTGGTTCGGAAGTTTTAATGATAGTCTATGGACATATTTGGAGTTCTATAGCAGGCTATGAGTTTTATCCCTGTCTTACCCAGTGTTGCACCCGAAGTATCTCAGATGCATTTATTGCAAGCCTCTCTGAAGGTATTTCAAAGTGAACTTGGTTTGCCCATGTACCAACCTCTTCTGAAGGTGGGTGCATGTTTTGTGTTTGTAGGTGTGTTGCAATGGATATTTTTGAGGGCTGTGTTCTAGGCAGTGAGTTGCAGGTGTTGATCTTTCCCTTTTGACCAGCTAGTCACTACCTCATTCACTTTTTAAAGGCATTGCTTAACCTTTTTATAGAAGTAATCTCTTGCGCATTGAAGGTGAAACTATCTAGATGCCAAGAAACAGTGTCTGGATGCTGTTGTGTGCATGTATCCAGCTGGCTGAAAAGCTTATGTCTTTGCTATGGCCACTAGTTTGGTATAACTTTCAGACATATTGAGGTTTTCAGTAGTGATGCACTTTATACAAGTCTTGGTCTGTATTACCGGTGAAGCATACAAGTTTTGGTGGTTAATGATCACAGCACCCTGACGCCACTCGTGATGTTTTATAATCAAATAATCATTGGCAATTACTTATTGTATTGCCCAGAGGGGCTTACAAGCATACCAAAGTGTTTCGCCCAAGGTCAGACATGTTGGCACATGATGACCCTGTCTATCATGGACACAAATGGAATGCCAGGGGTCTATTTGTTGCTTGCAATCCATTTTTCCCACTGTCCAGCAAATTCTTTCAGAGAGAGAATATGGGGGGGTGGGGTGATTGAGGTGTAGTGTTTGTGTTGCCAACATTCTCAGTGCCAGTAATACTGTTAGGAGAGGAGAGGACTAAGACTATAGGTTCTTAATTTAATGCACATCTCACAAGTTGTGTTCCTAGGTGGTAGAGGATTGTCTGGCTACAAGAGGTAAATGCTCCACAGTCTCAATGGCCTTGTGTGAATCTGAAGTGCTTGAACCAAAACTCTGAAGCTTTGAATAGCTTTTACACTGTAAACAGGCTACTAGCAAGTATTACTAAAGGATGAAGAATACGTGGATATTTTACTGGTGTGGCAATTTAACTGTTACTACCATGTTTGCCAGTCTTGTCTCTGCATGTCATAATATGGGCTTGTGGCAGCAATATTAATGCATAAAGGTTTTTTACTCATTACTCGCCGGCATCCATTTGTCTCTCTGGATTGATCAATTCTTCATTGCCTTAGTTTCAGGGACCTTCATACTAAAATTGTGGTGGAAGACATGTTGCAGATAACATTCAGGGTGATGGTTGTAATGTGACAGTTGCCTGTTTTTTTTTCCCTTACCACAGCCTAATGGCCATGTGCAGAGGCAGAAAGAAACAGAAACAGCACATGAGGAAGCAGAGCCTGCAGTGGTTCCAGATGGCATGAAAGACCATCCTGTGCCAGAACCTGTAGAGGTACGTATGTATGACGACCTGTGCAATATAAATGGGTGGCAGAGCTCTGGTGTACTGCTAAGGGTGTCACTGTAGGGAAAACCATTTTGTTTAGGGAGAGAGACATGAGTAATGCTGCACTACTCAATTAGTTTGCACTGATAGGAGACCAGTGAGGAATGTGCATTTTCTGTACTGTCCAACAAGGCAGAGGTTAAACTTTCTGTAGTGGTAAGTATTAACTTGGTGTAGTGTTAAGTGTTTGAACTGTTTTGTGGACAGATGGTCACTGAAGGCATTCTGGAGTACAGTACCAGTGTTCAGTGCTGGTACAGTGATTGGGCCTTTCATGTTCCCTTCCATTGGAAGAAAACAGCTGGAATTAGCACACTACATGTTAGCTGCTGTAGAGTAACATGTAGAAATGGTAAAAAAAATGCAATGCTAATGGACATAATGCTTCAGACAATGACAGTGACAGACTGTTAAACATGGAAATGTGAATTGAGCATCATCCATTGAATGAGTAGTAAGTATAGCACATCGTGTTAATGCGTATTCTTCTAATATCATAAAGTAGTTAGGTAAGGGTTTGAATCCTGTACTTGACAACTGTTTGCATGTGGTCTCTTAGGAGAGGAGCAGCCTTTTAGGGGTTGGGATGGTGGCCTAATGGTTAAGGTGCTTGCCTTGCAAATACAAGGTGCATGGTTTGAGTCTCACAAGGGATAACTGGCTAGGCTTAAAATGGCTTGCAAGGGCAGTTAGCTTAGTACTAACCTATGAACCAAGTAGTGTGCAATCTGCTGTCCGAAACAGGATAATTATGACAGCCTGCTATGCAGTGTAAATTTCAGAGGTAGTTTTCTGTGATTTGCAGGTACAAGTATATGAAGAAGCAGTGGAAACCATAGAAATGACTGCAGTGAAAGGGAGTACGGTAGCATGCCAAACAAACTTCCGGCAAAAGAAAGGCATCAGTGTAGGATTTCAAGCAAAGTTAGTGGAACAGAATTCAAGACCATGGGAGGTTAAGGATGCAGCTGTACAGTTTCGCGAGGATGCAGTGTCATTGTTGATGGACCACACATACTGCAGGAAATCGACACTTGTTCAGACTGAAACAACTCAGTCAGGAACACCAGAAGATCAAGTTTCTAATGATGACAGTAGGCGTAGAGTCAGTGTCAACCCATGCCTTCAACAGGAGGATGATACTTGCAGTAAAGTAGCCACATCTAGCTCAAGTGCCTACATGTCTCTTCAGGTGCAGGCTTGCAGCACTCCAATCAAGCTCGCACCAGATATGCATAACACAAGCATGCAGAATGAGTCCTCGGATTCTCGGTGGACAAATGAGATGGAAAAGGATCCCAGTTGGAGCTACCCTTCTGACAGCATGATGACCACTGACATGGAAGACACAGTGGTGGAAGAGGGTGAAGATGAGAAGATAAGCGAATCAAAGTTCATTGTTTTTGAGTCTTGCCTTGATTCACTGCTGTTAAAATTGACCTGCCCAGAATGCCGAAGTCCTGCTGCGAAAGTGGAAAAGAAAACAAAGCTAGGGTCCTATGTATCTGTGAAGGTATGCTGCATTAGTAGACATGTAGTTCTTCAGTGCAAAAGTCAACCAGTTATAGGTCAAATGCCTGCTAGGAACTTACTACTCGCATCTTATCTTCTATTCAGGGGTAGTACCTATGCCCATATTGCACATTTCTCTGCATATTTGGGGCTGGAGTTTATCAGTGAGACAACCTTCTACGCCATTCAAAGGCAGTATTTGTTCCCAGTAATGCAGCATACCTGGATACGCCATCAGAATCATCTGCTGGCAGATAGTCAGGGGAAGGAAATAAGGTTAGGAGGAGATGGGCGGTGTGATAGTCCTGGATATTCAGCCAAATACTGCTGCTATAGCATGATGGACCTGGATTCTGGACGCATCATTGATTTTTGCCTTGAGCAGGTTTGCACAGGGGTATCTTCATTGGCACTTGAGAAGAAAGCTTTCAAGAAGTGCCTGTCAAACTTGCTGTCAAGAAACGTTAAGGTAAGTCTTGTGGCAACCAACTGACATCCGGGGATCCGATTTGTGACGCGCAAGGAATTCCCAGCAGTGTATCACCAGTTTGATGTGTGGCATATGGCCAAAAGCTTGACAAAGAAAATTACAGAAGCTGGCAAAAACAGAGTAAACAGAGAGCTGCTACAGTAGTGTCAAAGTGTTTCCAATCACCTGTGGTGGTGTGCTGAAATGTGCGAAAGCGATGAAGTTGTACTACAGGAGAAGTGGTTGTCATTGCTCTACCATGTAACAGACTGACACAGCTGGAGCGGTACAACTAAGGTTTCATGTTGCGGTCATGAGATGCCAGTGGACAAAGGAGATGAAAATAAGTGGATGGATGAAGATGATGTATGCTACAGTGCACTGAAGAGGATAGTTGTGAATCGAGTTTTTATTAAAGATTTAAAGCAGGTTACAAAGTTCTGCCACACCGGCAACCTAGAGGTGTTCCACGCATTAATGTGCAAATACTGCCCAAAGTTTGAGCATTTCAGTTTTGCAGGAATGAAGGCACGAATAATTTTGGTCATCCTTGATCACAACGAAAACCTGAATCGTGAACAAGCAATGGTCCGATTCCCTACTCGAAACTCAGCAGCAAAGGGAGACCTTAGATACAACGTGGTGTATCTGAAGGCAAAGCAGGAGTGGGTAGCAAAGCCAATATTTGAGAAACGAAAGTTTGACTACATCTATGACCTGATGATGGACGTCATTAAAGCCAAAAGAGGCATATTGGAAATTCAGCCAATGCCAGTACCCGCGATTCCAAAGAATATAGCTCGGTGCGAACGTCCTGAGAAGGCACTGGTAATTGAAAGACATGTTTCTAGGTTTAGAAAAAATAGAGAACCCAGGTTAATATAGTAAAGATAACCACGTGCTGGTAAGTACCTTTTGAATCAGAATTCTTCATACCGCACATCGATTTTACTTGTTTCCTCTTAATGATCTGGTTTATGAATGCATATTGGTATTTAAGTGCATATTATGTATATGTAAGTGTGTATGACTCGTCAGTTGACATTAAACAGTGATAGCGGGGTTCATTAGCAGTGTAGCGTACTGACTTACTATGATCCAATGTAATGTCCATCATGGCCTTACAAGCATGGTTATGTGTTAGTCTTGTTATCACAATCAACCTACGGTCTCTGTCCAGGAGACATGGGTGGATCACCCCAAGTTTAAATTACCATTACACCTCCAATGGTACTTGTCACATGAAAACCAGTCCTTTGTGGTGCTGAGACCAGACTCAGATATGTGGTGTAGAAATTGGCTACTAGTAAATTCCATTGGGCAGGTTATAATGACTTCACCTAGCTACTAGTAAAGTCCATTGGGCAGGTTATAGTACCTTCACCTAGCAAGGGAAGCTCAGCGCAACTTAAGACCATGAGCCTTCTCACTTAGAGGCATGGCAGAGCTTGCGTAGGATAGGTCAGTGTGAAACAGAAGTGCCAGTGATTGCTTCCGATCCATATAGGACAGATGAAGAGCTTGATTCACACTGGTTGCCTTCTGCAAAGTCTGTCAGCCACAGACACTACTTTTTGGCTATTCCTTAACAAGCAATGCAGCAAGCAGAATGGGTCTCAGACCTGCTCCCTGTCGAACAACACTGCTCAGTGGTCTGCCAGAGAAAGTGTGTTTCCATGCTTGCACTTAACGGTGTTATATGCATTTGCCAGAGAGTGACCTCCCACACTACTGCAGCCTTACATGCCTGGGTAAGTTTGTGATGCCAGAGTGTATGCTAATGCTATACAACAGTGTGTACGCTGTACCCAGTGAGGTCCATGATTTGCTACATAGGCTTGCAAATACGGCGAATCATCCAGAAATGACTGCAGTCCTTGGGGTCAGTCGAATCCCCAACTATGGCCAAGTCATTTTTTGCAGTGAAAACCAATTGTCCCTGTACAACAGGCATTGATGGATCAATCAAAGTTGAAATGACCATTTGCCATTCAGTTATACAGATTGCAAGCAAAGCAGCCCAATGAGGTGGTCAGACATGAATCTGAATTCTGGTGCCCGACTCTGTGGGACAACAAAGTCCATGTTCCAGGTTACTGTATTGAGACATACCTAGGGTAAGGTCATTACAGGGCCGAGACCATGTGCCTTCTGACTTGCAGGCAAGGCTGATTTATGACTGGCGAGTGTGAAACAGAAGTGACATTGATGTCATCCGATCCATATAGGACAGATGACAAACTTGATTCACAGAGGTTGTCCTCTACAAACGTCATCAAAAGAACCTACTTAAGGCTTATTACTTAACGAGAAATAGCAGCAAGTAGATTAGGTTCCAGGCAAGGTCCATGTGGCACACCACCACATATTGGTCTGCAGGAGAAGGTGGATTGTCCTACTTGGACTCTAGGTGTTGGAGTGAGACACATAGTGACCTCACACAGTCTTGCTGGCTTACTTGTCTGATGCCACGATTGGTGGTGGCTAATGACAGAAGACCTTGGAAAAAGGTAAGTAGGCTGTGCAGAGTGAGGTATAAGACACGATGCATGGGCATTGAAAAAATAAACATGTTGAAATGGACACAGTCCCGTCGTTACACTATGACTACACAAAGCTGATACCAAGTCTGATTAGAGCCAATACTGTGTGTGTGTGTGTGTGTGTGTGTGTGTGTGTGTGTGTGTGTGTGTGTGTGTGTGTGTGTGTGTGTGTGTGTATGTGAACTGGCTTTGCCAATGTACTAATCCTGATTAAGTTTAAACTGAAAGCATAATCTGTTAAAAATATAAAATGCAATTACTTAACCAAGCTCTGCTTCTAATCATTTTGTGTCTCAATTGTAATTGTGTCGGACTATGATAACTGTGAGTCCTGATTTGGGAACATTACTAAACCATTGTACAAAACACCTTGTCTTGTGTCGGACCGTGAGAACTGTGAGTCCCTATTTGGGAACATTACTAAACCATTGTATAAAATGCCTTGTCTTATGTCGGACCATGACAACTGTGACTCCCTATTTGGGAACATTACTAAACCAATGTACTAAACACAATGTCTTATATTTTCTAATGTTCTGTAACTTGTGCAATCCCTGTAATGTAATATAACTTGATTAATCTATGTAATTTCTTCTGTTGGAGATTTTCTCCCTGGCCCTCTGCTGACAAAGGACATGAATCCAGTGTGACTATCCCAGTAAACAAATGTAACATAATTAAATTAATAATTAGTTTTTGGCCTCATGCAATTTTGCCATCCTTTGTCTGGATGATCGGTAGCTGACATACATCTATGGAGTAGTTTACTATCACGTTAATTCTAAGCTGCTTATGTATTACGATACATTGTGATATTTTAGTTACCATTGTTGATTATTTGTACATTACTATAATACCATGCAAAGTGTTATTTGTGATTGCAAAAAATGAGGACAGCGAAATGCTTCACTGTATTATTCGTGCGCTATGAACTTGGTGGGCACCGTTAAAAGTAGTGTCATGGAAATACTTGTTTTGGACAGGGCCCAGACTAGGAATTTCATGTTTGCCCTTTCCTTACACTGGGGCCTTAGCAAGTGACGGTCACAATAGAAGGACATTAGCTTTGACATAAGTGGAACAATGGGTTGCAGTTAACATGTACTATAAGTGCTGAAAGAGCAGATGAACAGTTAGTGAAACATATGTCACAAAGTCCCTATACGCACTACTTTTTCATAACTTGTGAACAGTTGTATTGGTATAGACCTGGTGGTTGAGTTGTGCTGAGGTCATAATTTGGAGAAACTACGCTAAACTGCTGCTGAGAAGTAATATCACATTAACTGTGGTGGACCATGTGTGCATTGATAAATGGTGTGCGTAGACTGGGTGCTGGCCATTTCACAATCCTGGTATTGAACAACTGGTCAAACTGCCATGACTGACAAGACATGTCATACAATTTAACAACTCTGTAAACATCTCACTAGGAATGTGCTTAGGACCGGTGTGCAACATTGACAACAGCACAGGCTTTCAAATTGGAATGCATATCAGAGCTCTTAGAATATAGAGCAGGTCATTCATATACAATGGGGTAAGTATACAGGCATTAGGAAAGTCAGGTGGTTGAATTTCAGTTAATGCCATGGCTAAGGGCAATCTTAAAATTTGTATGTGTCCATCAATAAATGTAAATGTGTATTGAAAGTGGGATTGTTGTGTGGCAGCATTACAGACCGTGTTCGAGTGAATGATGCAGCAGTGTAGTGGCGCTTGTTGTTGTTTGGCAGCTACAGTTTTGCGGACTGGTCTTTGAGGACAGAAGTGAGATACACAGAATGCATAATTGGCAAGAGGATGCATGTTTGGGGTAGTCTGCGTAGCTGCAGGAGTGTTTCGATAGTCTTGAGATGAGTGGATCTGGTTGCAGCTGCAAGTACTGTTGTGGTGTGAGTGGACCTCTGTGAGGCTGGCTACCTTGAAGTGGTACAGAGGCTTGTCACAATAGTGCAGTATGCAGTAGCTTCTGCATATGCACACTGTAACCAAAAGCCAGCTTGTGGATACATCATTTAAGTACTGCCTTTTGACTGCTGCTATATAGTTAGGTGTATGCAGGTTGGGATATCACGTGGTGCTATGTGATGTGGATAATGCTGGCTGAAGAATGGATGAACATGAGAAATGAGTGGTGGCTGCTGTATTTTTCAAGGTGTGAAGAGATTGGATTGCTGTCCCGAAAATACTATTAGAATTTCACCTTGATATGCTTGAGTAATACACGGCCTGATTGTGATTAAGGTAAGAAACATTTTAAGTCAGACTCTTGTGCAAACACATGGTTCATCTAGTCAAACAGTTTGATACTGCCTGATAGAGGAATTGGACATTGCAATAGATAATTCAGATCTGCCTTAATCAAGATATGTAAGGCAGCACTTAAGGGACTACAGTACAAGCTCAGACTATTGAGATGGCACCATTTTGAGCTTTTACCCTGGGACGCCGCTGGAAATGTTCATGGTGTGCCCAGTCAAAATAACCAGGTAAACAACTGGATAACAAAATATTTGCTGCAACTTGCTAAGAAAGAGCAAACCTCTACAGGTAGCCAGTAAAATGAATCAAACCAAACAGCCAGAGAATCATGGAAATACAGGGAAAAAATCCTAATTACATGTGGTAACAGGTCATGTTACACTTCAGTATGTTCATTTTGTTCAGTAGTAGTGTAGTAACACCAATGTTTGGAAACACAGAAATTTGGTATGCATACTTGTACATTCTGCACGGCAAATGATGCTTAGGTGGTGCATCGCTTGCATACTTCTCTGTTGTATTTGCACCAGATACTGCTAGTGTGCAGTGCGGGAACAGAAAGATTAAAACATTACCGTGGTATCAGAGGTGGCAGTGCAACATATTCGTAGTGGCCTAACATGAGAGTAGCTCTAAGCAAGCACCATGTGAAACCTGAACAAGCACCTAGAATAATTCAGTGCAGCTTCCACACCTTAAGTCTGAAAATGAATTCACATACTCACATGAACAGGAGTAGCTGCATATTGATGGCTAAAGGTGTATGGGCATGCCGGGTGGTTACTACACTGCAAAACTGGTATGTAATGGTGGGGATATTTGGAAGGCATGAGCAAACACACCACTATGTTACAGCCATAGTACCAATTGCACTGGAGGCTGGCAAATAGATTTAGTAAGGGATTTTGTCTGTGCACAAATATTTCAACAGTGGTTCTTTGTAGTGGCATTCATTATCTGATTCAAGGTAAATTAACCTTGATGTCCTTTATTTAAAAAATATAAAAAAAAATTACTTTGTGATAAGTGACTTCTGGACACAAGAAAAAGGAAGGGGAAAATATAGCAATGTGGTTCGTATATACAAAGAGAAATCCAGGGAAACTGCAAAAGTTTTTTTGCAAACCAACTAGTGGAGTAAAAACATATGTAAGCAAACACTGCATATCAACACACTTTGCACATGTAAATCTCAATTTTTAACAAGGTGGAAGCATGAAGTGATACCTTAACACTTAAATTAATAAAGATCTAAACTGGTTCATAGTATAAATGTTTTATTCTTTAGCTCCTTGGTGCAAGACCTTACTGGATGTGATTGCAGTCAAGTAAGGCCATGGCTATAGTGCAGCAAAAAAATGTCCCCTCTAACAAAGGAAATGCTAGAGCAAAGATTAAATTACATGAGTCAAGCACCCTGCTGAGATCTGCCAATCAATGGAATTACCAGGTCAAATTACCCTCAGGACTTTGACAGCTAGGGAAGTTAAGTGTTACGTGGGAGGGGAGAAGTAAATGGACTGGAATTCATTGTCTCACAAATTAGTGTCATTTAAACTAAATTAGAAAAAAAGGCAGCAGTAAACAGCACTTTGAGTGTATTCTGTGTCTTTTGCACTGTTTCTGTTTTAAGTAGTCATTCAGCAGCAGGGAATGTTACTTACACTGTTTTACTTTAATCAGTACTTTGTATGCATGCAACATCTATGAAATGACAGGAGCTTTAGGCAAACAGAGGCCTGCATGATATAACATTTCTGAGCCAAACAATGATTTCTGGAATACTGAATGGCAACCTGATTTATCCAAACCACGTCACTATGCTAGCCTCCATGTGGTCAGAGTCTGGAATTACATATAAAAATATTTAAAATCTTGTAAATAATCCCAAGGTGCTGTTAAAGTGTAGGAAACATCATGCCATGATGTTTTAAACATGTTTTTTGAGTCTGTGTGTGCGGTACTCCTTTAAGACATTTTACAAAATTTTTCAAAAATCCTGCTCTTGTACTAAACTCGTACTAAAATCTATACAGTAAGAAAAGGAAAAATGGACCTTACCTTTCCGAACCCATCTGTAAAGAAGAGAGAAAACATTAAGCAATATACACTTTTGTTTTGTTTCTTTCCGCTAATGACTGGCAGTAGATTTTGACGCGCTGGCTTGCCGGGCCTAACGCACATACACTAAAATCTGTAAAGATTGACATGGCACAGCTTTGTGAACCAATGCTACAGAAAGGACAGTAGACGGAAAAATGTCACAAGGCCCAGAAGTATCCATCTGCAGCACTAACCCCTGGTAGATCGGAAAATCTATTAAGGTAAAAAAAAAAAAATCATTAAGTAAAATACACAACAATCTCTGCAGAGATTAATTATTTATTAAAGCAGTAACACATGTATGGGAGACCCTACCAAAGTTAGGTATGCCCCCCCAAAGTAGAAAGCCCAGTATAATTTATAGAAAAATCAGGTAAGAATAACAATCCTTATCAATAAGATCACTGACATCAACCAATAAGAAATTGCTTATTATTACACTTATTAAATGAAGGTAGTCATAAACATATCAAGTGAGTAAATACCTCAGTAAACAGGAATAGAGAGATACAATTATACACATTTTCTTCAAATTAGAATTAGCAATGCGGCAAATCAACTGTTTCTCATGGGAAAGCTAAGGAATGTTGTCTAAAGCACAGTGCTGAAACTAGCTTGATACATTCATGAGTTCTGTTTAAATTGCAGTTTCAGCTATATACTAATACATCCATGAATTCCAGTTAATCTGCAACTTCAGCTAAATACACAGACATGCATAGTTATTTTACTTTCACACCTGATTAATCTTGTGGTCTCAGCTAGATTCAAAGACATGCACAGTTCCCTTGTTTTCAGATACAACCTCAGCTAAATATAGATATGTGCAGCTCCCTTGTTTGCACATAGTGTCTTAACATCTGTAATGACTTCATTAAGAAGTTATTCTACATCAGGTGCCATATCAAGGTTAGCTACTAGTCACCATCTATGTCCCTAGAGTCTCACAACTCTTACCTAATCCTACAGAAGGCACTCACCATGCAAACACCCTATTCATGGGTGAACTAAACCTCTATAGACTTGGAAACTTATACTGCCTCAAACTCAAAGGCACACTTCCTGGACTTTAACAAAAACACCCTGGAATAAATAGAGCATGCTTCAGCCAGAGGATCAAGCATACTGTATCTGGTACTAACCAACATGGGACAGCATTACACTCCGACCCCCCCCCCCCCATGTCAAGTCCTCACTAGTGAGGTCAGATCAAAGCTGTCTCCTTTAAAGTAAAAATCAACCCAGCTAAACCAATAAAGTGCAGTTTTGTACCTACCATAAATGTAGATGTTCGAGTGTATACACTGCTGCAGTCATTACACTTGGGTTATCCTGCCGTCAGGCGGTTCCCCAGTCGGCCTGAGTTCCAAAGTCTTGGTCCGGCGTCGGTTGCTGTCACCTCCTCCCTGACATCAGTGTGACAAGGGTATATACGATGCAGCCGATGCCATTTTATTCAGTTTTTCTTGCCCCAGATGTCAGGTGCCCCCAAATAGGTAGGCAATTCAAATTGCTAATAAAACATACATAAGAAAAGCAAACAACAACTTTCAGCTACCAGCAAATACTCCCCATAAGTAGTAAAGGGTGGAAGACATAGGTAAGTACCAGCAAGCAAAAGGGGAAGGAGGGAGGGTAACCTGGACTGCAGCAGTGTATACACTCGAGCATCTACATTTATGGTAGGTACAAAACTGTACTATGTTCATCGTGTTACACTGCTGCAGTCATTACACTTGGGTAGAATCCCAAAGCTGAGGTAGGCTGGCTGCTTCTATAAGGCATTAGGGGTGGCTATAAGGCCCTGCAGCACTGCAGTGGTGAAGCCAGCTCTGGAGTTAGAGTATAGAGGCAGATGCTAATGCTTGGTGAAGGTATGCACAGAACTCCAAGTTGCTGCTTCCAAAATATCCTTGGTAGATACTCCTCTGAGGTAGGCAGTTGAAGTGGCTGTTGCCCTGGTGGAGTGAGATCTAATGCTGCTAGGTACAGGTTTCCCATGGTGCGTATATCAGAAACGTATACAATGTCCTATCCATTTTGAAATGGTCTGTTTTGAAATGGCTTTTCCCTGTGCTCCTGCAGCATATGCTACCAATAATTGCTCAGATTTTCTGAAAGCTTTGGCTTTGTCCAAGTAGAAGCGTAACTGCCTGTGAATGTCCAAAGAATGCAGTAGTCTCTCTCCTTTATTCTGTAGTTTTGGATAAAAAGTTGGCAAGTGAATAGTTTGGTAGTTTTAGATAAGGTGGCTTATGATAATGAGGCTATGAGACAATTGGGGGATAAAGAATATTATATGTATATGCCTTTAGATCCTTCTCCACATTTTCAACAAAAAATAAGACAGTTTTTGACTCAAGCAGTAGAGGAGGGGATCATCACACAGGACACTAAGGAACAACGTATGGTTTTATCTCCAACAAAACAATATTTCTATCTATTGCCTAAGATACATAAACATGCCACCAATCCACCAGGTCGACCCATTGTTTCAGGTCATGGGTCCATTACTGAACCATTATCAGAATATTTGACTTATTATCTCAAACCTTTGCTTCCCCATATAAGATCTAGAATTCAAGACACTACTCAATTCTTGGACATAATCAATGACACACAACTTGAATCTCATTGGTTACTATGTACTCTGGACATTACCTCTCTATACACCAATATTCCACATTGGGCAGGTCTACAAGCTTTGGACTATTGGTTGGTGAGATCTGGGCTTTATAAACCTGGATTTAACACCTTTTTGGTATGCCTGACAGAATATGTATTAACTAGTAATGTTTTTTACTTTCAAAATCAATGTTTCTGGCAAATCAAAGGGACAGCGATGGGTGCATCTTTTGCACCCATCTATGCTGATCTTTTTATGGCATATATTGAGGAGGTCATTATTTATGACCCGAACCACAATACTTATATGTGTGAAATGGACATTTGGCGTCATTATTTGGATGATTGTTGGTTGGTGTGGAAGGCTGATGAACACTATCTAAAAGAGTTTCTTGATTACCTCAATGACAATATATGGGGCATTGAATTTAAAATGTCTTTCCACAGATCCAGGATGTTTTTTCTGGATGTAGAAATTAACAGAAATGCTGATGATGCATTGTCCACCACCATCTTCAGGAAATTTCCTGAATATAACTCTTTATTGCATGCTTCCAGCTTCCACCCACAACATATCATCCAAAATATACCCAAATCCCAATTTCTCAGAGCCAGAAGGATCTGCTCTAACCAACAGTCCTATGTCAAAACACGAGATGATCTTGCTCGTAGATTTATAGAGAGAGGTTATCGTCCAGGTACCGTTAATCAAGCTAAACAATGGGCCTCAAACCTAAAAAGGGAAGATTTGTTGTGTTATAAACATAACAACAATGATGTGGTTAATCAGCCTTTACGGTTGGTCACAACTCATGGACGCAATACAAAGGGTTTCATTAACATTATTCAGAGACATTGGAATATCTTGATGGCCGAAGAGAAACTTCATCCTTTTCTCAGGGACAGATGTTCTTTCTCTTTCAAAAGAGGACGAACTATAGGTTCCAGGCTTAGTCATTACAAAAAACCTTTCAACAACTCCACAGTCCTTACACAAACTTCTTTGACAGGGGGTCCAGTTGTAGGGTGTATTTCATGTGGTCATTGTAATTATTACACGCGGGTTTCACATACCCGGGAATTTACTAGCAAAAACACCTCTGAGATTTTTCAAATTAAAATTTGGGCCAATTGTAGTACCAAGTGGGTCATCTATTTGGTGACCTGTACCTGTTCTGCCTTTTATGTGGGACAGACTTCTAGAGCTTTTCGTTTGAGAATTTGTGAACATCTCAGTGATATTAAAAATAAACGTCCCAACAATGCCCTATTCAAACATTGTTTGAAACATAAAACAGCTTCTTTTAAGTTTGTGATTATTGACCATATTAAGGCACTTGTAGAGACCAAGACAATTGGCATGAGTTGCTGAACTTTAAAGAAAAGAAATGGATAGTGCAACTGGGAGCCCTGTTTCCACCTGGTCTTAATGACCAATTTTGACTTATTGTCTAATCAGTTTGATTGGTTCTGATGTTAATTACCAGCTTTATATATATTCACATACTGAGTTGTATTTGTTTTTACTATTTTTACTGTTTGTATCCACTGAAGAAGGCTCTGTTGAGCCGAAACCGGTTTGGACTTTTTTTGATGTGTTTGCTTTTGTCAGCCTAAGGATTTTTCCATTGGGTTGAATAAACTGTCTTTTTTCACCTTCCACACTTGCTGGCTTCGTTTTTGTGGATGTGCGCTTTGTCTGCCGTGCAAGGGTTTTATGAGCATCTGCCGTTGTTCTGGTTTAGAGCCACACTGGATACCACCTTTGGCATAAATGTAGGGTTAGTTCTTAAAGACACCCTGTCCTGTTGGAAAATGAGGAAAGGTTCCACTGCCATTAGTGCCTGTAATTCTGAAACTCTTCGTGCTGATGTTATTGCCATGAGCAGAGCAGTTTTCCAAGATATATATTTTAATTCTGCTGTGTTAGCTGGCTCAAAAGGGGGTAAAGTTAATTTTTCCAAATCAAAGTTGAGGTCCCAAGTTGGAGTAGGTGCTCTACGGGGTGGTCTTATGTTTTTAGCCCCTCTGAGGTACTGTCTTAGCAAAGGATTAGAGAAAATTGGTGGATCCGTGTTGTAATGAGCAGAGATGGCAGAGGCATGGATCTTGATGGATGAGAAGGAGAGGCCTTTGTCCAGCATCTCAGTTAAATATTGTAGTATCTGAGGAATGTTTGGGACAAGAGGGTCAAGGCTGTGAGCCTGGTTCCAGGCACAGAATCTCTTCCATTTATCCGAATAGGCCTTCCTGGTACTAGGCCTTCTGGCCTCCAGAATGACATCCATAACAGCTTTGGAGAGAGGCATTGTTTGCTTGACTAAGGAATCTTCCATGCAGCTAGGTTTAAGGTCTTTAGTTGGCTGTGTAGTATCTGATTGTTGTGCTGAGTCAGCAGATGTGGGATTTGAGGCAAAATCCAGGGTGGTCCTTGTGCTAAGTTCTTTAAGATTGGGTACCAGTGCTGGCGTGGCAAGTCTGGTGCAATCAGGATCATCTTTGGCTCTTCTTGCCTAGCTTTTATAAGTACCTTTGGCAGGAGAGGTAGTGGTGGGAAAGCATATACTTGTAGGTTTTTCCAGCTGAATAAGAGTGCATCCACTTTCCATGCTTGTGGATGGTAACTCCTTGTGCAGTATTTCTGTAGCTGGCAGTTCATTGGGGATGCAAACAGATCTATGTCCGGGCTCCACCATTTCTGTGTTATCATTCTGAATATTTGTGGATTCAATTCCCATTCATGGGGATCCATGATGTTTCTGCTTAAGTTGTCTGCCAGTGTGTTTTTCTCTCCTGGCAATAATTGTGCTTGCAGATGAACTTGATAGTTTAGAGCTGTGTTCCACAAGGTCATGGCTTGTCTGCAGAGGGGGTAGGAGTGAGTGCTCCCTTGCTTGTTTATGTACCACATAACTGTGGTGTTGTCTGTCTTTAGTAGTAGTTGTCCTGGATGCAGCATGTCCTTGAAAGCTATAAGGGCATTTTGTACAGCTAGCATCTCTTTTTGATTGATGTGAAGATGCCTTTGTTCTGAGGGCCACTTGCCCTGAATACATTTGTCTACCATGTGTGCTCCCCAAGCGTAATCTGATGCATCTGTTGTCAGTGTTTGCCTGGCTGTGGGTTGAGAAAAAGGCTGTCCCTTGTTGAGGTGACAAGCTTGAGCCTACCATCGAAACTCCTGTTGAAGGAAAGGAATTAGTGGTATAACTGTTTCCAAACTTTGACAGTGTTGAGACCATACATTCTTTAGGTACCATTGTAGTTTCCTCATATGCAGTCTGGCATATGGAATTAGTAGTATGCAAGATGCCATGTAACCCAAGGCCTGCAGAATTTTTCTTGCAGGGAGTTGGGTCTTTGTTGCCATCAATTGAAAGTATTGAGTCAGTTGTCCTTGCTTGTCTGGCGTGAGATAAGCCATCTGGGCCATTGTGTTCAAGCTGGCACCCAGGAATATTATCTCTTGTGAGGGCACTAGTTTTGATTTCTTTTAGTTTACTGTGTACCCCAGGCAACTTAATAACTTTTTACAAATGCCAGATGCTTTAGAAGAATGTCCTTGCTCACTGCTTGAATCAGGCAGTCGTCCAGGTACGGATAAATTTGAATTCCTTTCTGTCTGCAAAATGCAATTACTGGTGCCAGGCACTTTGCGGAGACCCTGGGCGCAGTAGATAAAGCCAAAGGGCAGTGCAGAGAATTGATAGTGCATTGAACCAGCTATGAATCTGAGGTATCTTCTGCAGTTTTGTCTGATAGGGACATGCAGGTATGCCTCCTTGAGATCCAAGCTTTCTTGCCCAGCATGGGAAGAAGCTGCTGCAGTGTCAACATTTTGAATTTCGGAACATCCAGGTAAGTGTTTAGGTTCATAGGTTCATAGGTTCATACTAGGATATCTTCCCTAGGACATTTATAAGCCTAGCCAGAGAATGTTTGGCTTTCGCCACCCATTTTAAATTAATTTTGCTATGCCCTTTTTCGAGGTTAGTATACTGTGCCTCTGTCTAACAGTGACACAGAAGTGATACCCGGGGTAAACCTATGATCTCCCATCCACTCATCAAGAGTCCTCTTGAAAAGAGTCAATGAGGGACTCTGCCTAACCTGGACTGGGATTTTATTCCAGAGTGAAGGGAGCCTCTGGGTTATGAATCTGTCCCTCCAGCATGTCCTATTTATTTCAGTGCTGAGTTTCAAGTCTCTCGGCGTGTAGCTCGATGGGATTTGGATTTTTGAGGTGCAGCATGTCCCTTAATTCCGGGTTGGACATGGCCTTATACGTCAGGCACAGGTCACCTCTGAGCAGGCGGTATGCCACTGAGTAGAGCTGGAGTTTCTTTAACCGGGCAGCATATGGCATCTGTTTGAGCCCTTTGATCCTCTTGGTGAGGTACTTTTGGGGTCTTTCCAGTTGCTACAGGTGTTTGGTAAGGTACATCCCAAAAGGGGCATTGTACTCAATTATGGGCCTGATGAGGGATGAGTAAAGAGGCACGATGACCTCCCCTAATCTAGATGTGAATCCCTTCATGATTAGGTGGGCTATATAAAATGTTTTTCTAACCACTTTGGCCACGTGGTTGTCAAATGAGAGATTGCTATCAACTTGGGTCCCCAGGTCCCTAATTACTTCTTCTGTACTTAATGGATTACCACCTATGTGGTAATTTGTGGGCACTTTGTTTTTGCCAAAGGGGATGACTATACACTTTTTGGCATTTAGCTTGAGGCCATGGCTCTGGCACCAGTTGTCTGTTTCTATGAGGCCCTTTTGGAGGATGCTTGTGTCAGCTGGAGAGTCGATTATGGCGCCAGTTTGCAGTCATCTGCGAACTTGGTCAGCCACAGTCCTTCTGTGTTGGCCTGTACCTCCGAGAAATATATACCAAACAAGAGAGGTCCCAGGACTGAGCCTTGTGGGATGCCACTTGTAACTGGTTTGGAGTCTGACATGGCTCCAGCAATTCTAACCATGTGGGTTCTGTCCTTGAGCCAGTTTGCAACCCATCTAGTGACATAGGGGTTTATATTTAAGCTGGTGAGCTTATCTATAATGCCCGAGTGGGGTATTGTATCGAAGGCTTTTGCGAGGTCCAGATAGGCTGTGTGGACCACCTTCCCTTCGTCAATGGCCTTGGTGACTGTTTCAAAGAAGTCAACCAGGTTTAAGAGGAAGGATCTGCCCTTAGCAAAGCCAAACTGGGTAGGATCCAGTGTCTGTAGGTCCCCAATATCTTTATTTATGAGGTCCATGATGATCCTTTCCATAGCTTTGCAGACCAAGCTAGTCAGGCTTATGGGGCGATAGTTTCCAGGGTCCGTTGAGGTACCACCTTTGTGGAGAGGGACCACTGTTGCTGTACGCCACTCTTTGGGTACATATCCTGTAGTAAGGCTGAGATTGAACAGTAGTTTTATGTTTGGGTTTAGCTCTTCTTGGAGTTCATGTAGGATGCAGCCTGGGACACCGTCTGGTCCCATTGATGCTGTGTTTTTTGCTTTGGAGAGGGCGGCTCCCACCTGAGCATCTGAGATGTCAGGGGGGCAGCACTCTGCTGGGATAGATATTTGCCCTTTTGGTGGGGTGGGGGGGGAGAAGTTTGCGCTGAACCTGTCAGCTAGGATGTTGGGAATGTCTGTGGGATCAGTGTATTTTTTGTCATTTTGGACTAATTCTGAGCATAACTGGGAATTCCCACCTAGGTTCCTAACATAACTAAAGAAAGCCTTGTGATTATCCTTAGTGTCCTGTGCAATTTTTCTCTCGAAGCTGGCCTTTGACGATTTTATGAGTGCCCTTAGTTTTTTGCTAATACTGATCAGAGATGCCTTCCCTTTTTGGGATTTTGCTCTATCATGTAGTAGCTTCCTCCTTCTATTGTATAGTTTGTTTATGGCTGGGGTCCACCAGACAGGTTGTCTGCCTTTGGAGGATTGGGTCTTGGTTTTATTTGGGATTGCATGATCCATGCAGTCCTGAAGGTGTTCATAGAATGCATTTATAAAGGATTCTGCGGTCTGGGACGTATTTTCCACAGGCCCGGGGCTTTGAAGGATTCCACCTCGGTTTTGAGGAGTGTGAAATTTGCTTTAGAGAAGTTTTTCACTGTGGTTTTCTGGGCAGGGGGTGGGGTCGGGATGTGAATATCCAGTGAGATCAGTTTATGGTCTGATCTTACCAGTGAGGGATACACTTCTGGTCTGGAGCATAGAGTCCCCATGTTGGTGATGATCAGGTCCAGTATGTTTTCCCCTCTTGTGGGAGTGGTAACAAGTTGTTCCATAGCATTTGAGTTTATGAATTCTAGGAACCTTTGGGCAAGGGTGTTGGAGCTAGAGTAATGCTCCCAATCTATGTTTGGGTAGTTGAAGTCACCCAATATAATGGTGTTCGGAGAGACCTTCATATTTTCCAGTGTTCTCAGGAAGGCCGAGTGGGGTTCCTGGGTTTGGGAGGGTGGTCTGTAGCAGGCTATAAACTGGAAGGCAGTTTTACCCACTGTTAGTTGCACATGGATAGTCTCTGATGCTTCGTGCTTTGCCACCAACCTGGAGGTGTGGGTATCTTTGATGAATATCGATACTCCCCCTCCTTTTGTGGTTCGGTCCAAGTTTTGGTGCCAAAAAGCATGGTATGAGGTATAACCTGGTAGTGCTGGGGTGCTCTCGGGAGCCCTGAACCAGGTTTCTGTTACTGCGCAGATATCGATGTTCTCCATGCTAAGGAGAGTTTTGAGTGCATGCATCTTGAGGTTTAGACTTCTAGCGTTGAGTAGCATTATTCTTAGTTCTTATCCCTTGTGATACCTATGGAGGTGGGTTTGTCTTTTGAGCCTTGCCTAAAAAAGGCACTATGGGGGTAGCAAGAGCCTTTGCCAATATCCGAAAGCCCAGGGGTGACAGGTGCAAGCCATCCCTAGCAAAGCATCATGGCTTGTCGTGCATATCATCCCAAGCTGACAGGCATTGGATCCCCTTTGAATGACACCAATACTTAAGCCAATTGTTGAAATTGATCATCTTGTCTTCATACTGTGGCATCATTCTTGGTGAGGGTAAGATGCTACTCAAGGTCAGGGTCATACCAGCCTGGGCTACATGCTCAGAGAGCTCCTCTATGTCTCTTTTCATGTAGTCCAGGGAGGTACATCTCAGGTCATTCACACCAGCATGGACAATGACTGAGTCATATTTGTACTTGCCTTGGAGTGACCTGAGTGCTTGTGTTATGTGGCGGATCCTAGCGCCAGACAGGCTGCTCACCGTGACCTTCTCCTTGTTCAGCCTGGTGAGCGGGACGCCAGTGTGCCTGACGATAGAGTCACCTATTACAAGTGTATCAGGTGTGTTGTTTAGCCTTAAGGGCTGTGACTGTTCGGCACACTGGCTTTGTGAGATATGTGTTGCACGTGTTTTTTTTGGGGTAGCGGTTGCTTGGGTGTCTGCTTTGGAGGTCTCTGCTGCTTAGGCAGATCTTTATTTAGAGCCTCCGAGTATGTTTTTGTGTGATTATGTGTTTGGTTTGCTGTCGTGGTAGGTCTATGTGAGACTGGAATTGTAGTGAGTGTGGTTTCCTTCTCCTCCTGACTGGTTTTGCCAGTACTGAGTTGAGAGAGCTTAGCCTCCAGTTTGGCTATATGGTTGCATCTCTCACATGTGTTGGAATTTGTTGGGAGGAGGAGAGGGTTGTCTGTGTACATCAGGCAGTTGTAACATTGACTCAAGATTCCCATATTCACCAGCTGGACCAGAGAGGAGATTGACAACTGACCTTTGGACATGCTAGAATAATATTGGGAATTCCTTTATAATTGAAAACAAGGGCCAATGGGGAGCGAGGGTGTAGTGCTTTTAATTTTTAGTGCTGACTTATAATTGCTTTAGTGAGCAAGTGCCAGGTAACAAGTGCAATGTGTTACAGGTAACTTAAATGCAAAAACGACAAACAGTAACTTTCTTTCAAGCGAAGCAAGGAAATAAGTACAATAAGCAATGCAGATATCACTAGGGATCCACAGAAGTGCTGAGAAGCCGCGTTTTAGGTGGAATTAGCGTTCCAGGGAAATAACAAGCATACAAACAAAGCTAGATTCAGCAGGCCTGGATCTAGTCTATGCTACAGCAAACAAGGTGTACCAATTTCAGTAAGAAGCAGTTCAGATATACATGCACTATAAGCCTTTAACCAGAAATTCCCAGCTCAGAAGGGCAGAGTCCAGCCTCTCCTCCCACAAGAGTGCAGACCACGAACCCTCTTAATGTAAAATAACTGGCCTGAAAGCCCAAGTGCTTAAACCAGAATTAATACACTTTTAGAATAACAGACACTGAGCCCTCAATCAGCAGTTCCCAAAGAGAAGGATGTAAGCTACCTGTTCTGCCACTACAGTGCAGACCACAAACCCTCTTAATGTAAAACAACTGGTCTGAAGCCCAAGTGTTTAAACTAAAAGGCTTAGAATGAGTTACACCAAGCAGTAATAAATACAATTGAGAACGTTTAAGATGACGCAAAAGCAAAATAAAGTAGGAAGAAACAAAAGTACAGTAAAAGCAGAAGAAATTTTTTTTTTTTTTTTTTTTTTTTTTTATAAAAGTAGCAAAAGCAGTAGTAAATACAATTCTCATGCAGTGCAAGCTGGCACACTTGAATATGTAGCAATATTCGTCCACACACAGTTTGAAAAAATGTAATTAAATTAAAAAGGACTAAAAGCAAGTGCAGAAAGGGTTTATTAGGTAGAATGCGGTAAAGAGATGTCCTAGGGGAGTGTCTTAGATCAAATCTACAGTGGGGCGGGCACTGCAAAAGCCACCAAATTTAAACTACAACCAAGAAATATACTGTTTTCTATAGATTTGCAGAGCAGTAAGACACAGATATCAAGCAGACAATTTAGCTCTATAATACAGAATAACACAGAAAATATACTCAGCTCTATAACTTGAAGATAGTTCTGTAAGGCTGTCTCTCAAACTAAGGTTCCAGTTTGAATACAGGTTGTTAATTAAAAGGAGACACAGCACTAGCTAAATTATATCAGCTGAAAGACAAGGCAGGAAATGAGGGGGGTGGGGGACAGTTTCAACACAGATGTAAGGAATGTGCAAATTATAAAAAAATATATATACTGTTTTCTATAGATTTGCAGAGCAGTAAGATAAAGATATCAAGCAGACAATTTAGCTCTATAATACAGAATAACACAGAAAATATACTCAGCTCTATAACTTGAAGATAGTTCTGTAAGGCTGTCTCTCAAACTAAGGTTCCAGTTTAGAGAAGAAAGATTCAGAATGGGCCTCCAGGCTTTGTCCTTTCTGGGAACCAGAAAGAGTCTTGAATAAAATCCTTGTCCTTGTTCCTGTGGTGGTACCTTTTGAATAGCTCTCATATTCATGAGTGCTGTAATTTGTTTTTGAGCCTCTGCCCATTGATTTGGTGGCAGATTTGGCATTCCTTTTAACCTTGGTAGAGTGTGAAAGTGGAACCTGTAACCTTGAGATACAATGTTTAGAACCCATTTGTCTTTGGTGATCATATGCCAATTGTGATAGAAAAGTGCCAGTTTTCCTCCCAAGGGGGCTGCCAAGAGAGAGCTGTTTGGCAGCTGTAGTGGGAAGTCATTGGGGCTGCTTTTTCTATGGTTGGGCCTGTCTTCCCCTTCTTTCTGTCCTGATGCAACCCATTTTCGAGGCCTGTAAGGACCTTGTGGTTGACCTCTACCTCTTGGACGTCTGTATCTGCCTCTTTGAGGTCTGTCTGTAACTGGAAAGGACCAATTCTTAGTTGGCCAATTTCTGCTGAATCAAAGAGGCTGAACCTGTAAGAAATCCTTCACCGTTTGCATAGATTTTGCCTTATCCTCCATTTTCTTTAATACCTCTTCTGCCTTAACTCCAAATAACACATCCTGCTGTAAAGGTGCATCCAATAATTTTGATTCAACATGATCTGGTAACGTATGTTCTTTTAACCAAGCATGTCTTCTAATGACAGAGCCTGTAACTGCTGCTCTACAGAAGACCTCTAAAGAATCAAAACCACATTGCAAAGTATGTTTTCCCACTTGTTCAGCTGCATGCAATAAATCCTGCATTTCTTTAAAATTAGGAGGATCTGAATCTGGAAGCATTTTTTGTTTCAACTGAGACATCAAAAATTGCTGATATTTTAGCATGTGAAACTGGCAATTTAAGGCTCTCATTGCTAAAGTTGCAGACGTATATACTTTCTTTCCCCATCTGTCTAATGCTCTGGAATCTCTGTCAGAGGGAACTGGATTCTTGGCTGATGAGGCCTTAACCCCTTTGGGTCCCTGAGAAATAGTTTCAGGGTCAGCAACAGGGCTTTTATACAGAAATTTGTGTGAGTCAGGGACTCTGTAGTATCTGTCAGGTTTAACTGGGGCTGGAGGTAAGGAATCAGGATTTAAGCTGGATTCAGTATACACATCATCCACAATATCTAACTCTGGCAGAATAGCAAGGGGTCTGTGTTGAGGTAATAAAAGGAAGTCTCTGAGCCTTTTCTTGGATTCTGAGTAATCCTGGCCTTCCCAATGGAAATGCTCCCTCATGGTATGTAAGGTTTCTCCAAAGGAGTAGTCCTCAGGTGGAGAGGCTGATGGAATTGACTCCTCAGCATCAGAATCCTCATAAGGGGGTAAAGAATATCCTAGGTCTGAGGATGAATCTGAGGAGATGGAGACCTGGTCGGATGAGTCATGGTCTGCATCCTGTCTAGGCCTTTTATCAGGAGGGGGATGGGACCCCCTGATCAGAGTGATTAGGTCTTCGGCCATTTTGAACATTTGTTTCTTAGGCATGGAGGCCTGTCCTGGAGAATGCTGTATTTGTTTCTTTGTTTTTAAAGGAGGCTTAGACTTAGCAGAGGGTTTAATGCTTAACTGAGTAGGTCTGAAAACACCCTCTGAAGCTGCGCCTAGCTCAGCTACTCCGGATCCCTCTGAAGGGTTAGTTTTGGCAGGCTGAATAACTTGTGCATCCGAAGGCCCAGCCATCTCCGTGTGGAAGTCAAAGGCGGCCTGTGGTTCTACAGAAGCGGTCATCAGGGGCTGCGAAGGCGCCTCACCGAAAACCGGAAAACTGTTGACTGGCCTAGAAGAGGCTTTGTTGTCAGTTTTGGGCCTCGGATGCCTATCCTTGGCATGTTGGGCAAAATCAAACCGATGTTTAATAGTGCACTTGTTAAACCTAGCACAAAACCGACAACCAGTGATGTTGTGGTCTGGGCCTAGGCATGGGATACAATAGGAATGGAAATCCTTATGAGGTATTTGCTTCCCACAAAAAATACAGTTATTAACTTTAACTGACATTGGTTCTGAGGCAAGAAAAAGTTTCCCCAATGGGGAACTTAGCTTTGTAGAAGACTTCAGTTCTGGATTCGGAATGAAAATCTCAGGAGACGGCCGACCGGCACTTGCGAACTGCTTTTGCTTTGGGCACCGCACGGCAAGAAAGACTGAAGAAAATGGCGTTGGCTGCATCTTATATACCACTGTCGCACCGACGTTAGGGAGGAGGCGACAGCAACTGACGCTGGACCAAGACTTTGGAACTCGGGCCGACTGGGGAACCGCCTGACGGCAGGAAAACCCAAGTGTAATGACTGCAGCAATGTAACACGATGAACATCAGGAACTATTCTAAGGTAAACTACAACCTATTAAGGGACAGTGTGAAAAATTAAGGCTACCCCTAAAGCTGAGACCACAAGTACCTATGCAGAATTATTCACAAAGTCCTATACAAACATATGAATGGCTACACAGCTGCCTTACATACTAGAAGCAAACCCAGAGCAAAGACTAAAAACAAACCTCACTGACAGAATCCTTACCTAAACATGGTATACAATAAAAGAAAAAAAAATCATGACAAAAATCAGCAAGAACAACTCCCTTAAAGGTAAGTCCACTCTTATACAACTAAACAAGAAACTAAGACGTTTAATTATGTTCGACAAGGCCAACTACAAGGCCAGAATAGCCTCACAAGCTAAGGACAATCACAAGGCCTTCTTCAGCTATGTCCAGAATCTTAAAGGTAACACAAAGTATTGTGTTGAACTGGTGGTGAATGGTATTACATTTACTGATCAGAGAGACATAAGTCTACTGGCTGACAAATTTAGCTCAAACTTCAGCCCCCACCTCCCAGCTCTTCCAGGTTAAATTCCCTTTCCCACCAACTTACTTCTTTCAACTATTAGCAGGGAGCAGGTACTGGCAGCACTTGCTAAAGTCAAGAATATCTCTATAGGTCTCAACAACATCTATGGTCGCCTCCTGGATTACTTGAGGCACTCTTCAACTGCAGTCTTGAAACAGGCTAAATTCCAAGTGAATGGAGGACAGCTACAGTCATTTCCCTCCAGACACTGAACAAAAAGTGCTTCATTAAATATATGTTGGGCATTTAATGTTCAAGAGTCGAGTTCTTTTTGCCATATTCCTGGTTTTTACATTGTAGTTTGGTAGTTTTGTGTTGCTGTTTAAGTTTATCTTAGATATAAATCCATTCATAACTCGCTGGACTGCCATCTGGCTCACAGACAGGACTCAAGAAGTCAGGATTCATGAGACTGCTTTCACCACCAACAGACCACTCACCAGCGGATTACCCCAGATCTCTATGCTGGGCCCGCTCTTGTTTGGCATATACTTCAAGGCCAAAATTCAAGACCTTTGGCTCATGAAGTTTTCAGATGACCTTAAACTGTCAGCTTTTATAGATTTCCCCCATGACACCAGCATCTTGCAAGAGATTTTAACACAAACAAATGACCTAAAACTCAGTATGAAAAAATGCATTATAATGCCCTTTGTGAAATCATCTACACAAGTTTATTACTTCATTGAGAAAACACCTCCAAGAGCTGACCCAGCAGTAATAATTCTGGGAACGTATGTAGACAGAACTCTGGTGTTTGACCAACACATAACTAAGATATTAAGACCATGATTCTATGTTTCCTAACTTATAGGTAAGGGTATGGAATCCAGGTCCAAGGAAGTTAAAGTACCACTCTAGTCAGCCCTGATCAGACCTTTCAACAGCTGCAATGCCCACAAAGATTTCTTACCAAGAGAATTCAAGGTATGAACATCATTTCCTATACTGATTTTCTACTGACATGTCTGTAGTTAGTCTCCTAAAGGCTGCTGAGAGCGGACCCAGTCCTAATGGAACTGCTGCACATGAGCAAAACAAACAGCATCAGAAACACTAGATCCAGGGATCTGAACTTTGCTTGTGTCATAAACAGAATATACTGGAGACAGATATGTTTCCCAAAGGATCCTTGCACTATGGAATTGGCCCCCTATCAACTGAAAACAGTTCATCCTGACACTATTCAAATGAAACCTTGACAATTGAATGGGAAATCATAAATTTACCCCCGGTCAGCCCCCTCCCCGTTCTTTATGAACAAAAGTTATAAGTAAAAAAAAGTAGTATCCTAACTAACAACTCACACAAATCCCGTAGTTACATACCTACACAAATATGCCCCCACCCCATGACACTCTGGATACAAATGGGTCTGTGGTGCAAGGTTAGGCTTGTAAGTGCCCCAGTGGTCATTAGCATAGAAAGAAACATAAACCTATACTGCACTGGCTCAAATGCAAACTTATATGCATTCTACGACAAAAAAACAGTAGGAGGAGGAGGTTTCTACTGCAATTCAGACAAACATCCAAGGCAGATCAGTGAGTACACAGCATGGTAAGGTGTGGCACATTTTTCTGTCTTAGTTTGGAGGATACTGAAAGGAATTCTCATGGTAAAGAAAAGCAGTGACAGAAATAAGAATTTATGAGGTATAACTTCAGGTTTATTTTAAAAGTAGGTAGGTGAATTTTCTGCCTTACAGGGCCTGATATTTTCTCTACTTGTTAAGCATCTATTTGCTCTGATTTCCTGCCAAGAAGTGTATTGTATAACTGATTGTTTGCAGTTAAAAGCATTCCGCAGAGTCTCCTTGCTCCTTTACCTGTTTAAAACCTTCATTTTGTGGCTCACTGCTGTTCTTCTGCTGTGAAACATTTCTGTAGTGTTTACTGTCTAAAAAAGTGTAGGCTAGTAGCTTTAGTATTGTCCCAGTTCAGATTTGTTGTCTCTGGGCCTGTTTGTTTTTGCAGTGGTTGTTCTGAGCACATGACCAGGCCATCTTGAATTAGCAGAAGCCTTTCTTTACGGTCGTGGCAGGATTGTGTTGATTAGCTGCTGGCTGGTGGAGGTTGGGTGGTCTAGGTCTTGGAATAAGCACTCCTTGTTTTTTTTTTAGCTTTTTTAAAAGAGTTGTTTAAGGTTGTATCTTTTGGTACTTAAGCCCTAACTTTGAGAGGATTTCTACTTATACACATTGAGCCGAGCGGAGGAGGGGCATGGACTACAACTCTGATCTGAGATATATAACAATAAGTATCCTGTTTTTTTTT
This sequence comes from Protopterus annectens, assembly GCF_019279795.1. Classification (NCBI taxonomy): domain Eukaryota; kingdom Metazoa; phylum Chordata; order Ceratodontiformes; family Protopteridae; genus Protopterus; species Protopterus annectens. The sequence continues at coordinate 1,822,466,664 of NC_056732.1, forward strand.
TTTTTTTTTGCTTATTTTTACTAGTGACTCTAGCAATTTATATATAGCACTTTGTATTGACTGCTGCATACTTTTTATTGTATTTTATTGCTATTAACTAATCTGCACAAACTAAAATTTTCTGCCTTACACAGCCTGATATTTTCTCTACTTGTGAATCACCTATTTGTTTGTTCTGATTATCATATAACTGATTGTTTGCAGTTAAAAGTATTCTGTAGAGTCTCCTTGCTCCTTTATTTGTTTAAAACTTTCATTTTGTGGCTCAGTGCTGTTCTTCTGCTGTGATAAACATTTCTGTAGTGTTTACTGTCTAAAAGAGTGTAAGCTAGTAGATTTGTGTATTGTTCTCCACCACCCCTCCCTGTTGGTGTGTTGTTATTCTTGGTGGCTTTGCAGCTGCCCGCCCCTACTGTAAATTTGATCTGGGATACTCTTATCAGTCTAGTGTAATTAGCCCATTCTACCTAATACAGAGAGAACATTTGAGAAGGCAACCCACTCAGTTCCTAACCTTGAATTATCTTCTGCTTCTCTCTCACTTTCCTTTACAAAAAAAAAAAACTTTGCTAGAATCTCCCTGTGTTCTGTTTAACTGTAACAAAAAAATACACTTCCCCACTTCTTGTAACTAGTCTAGTCCAGATACAGTCTTCCAGAATCCAGGACTGTTTGTAAGCTCCTGAGGCCCCCAAGCCTTCCTGTGTTGGAGGTAAGCCTTCTAGCTTATCAGTGGGAGTGGTAAGCACTAGGTAACCTATCTACCACATAAGGAGTGGTTCTGGCCCAGAAATTGTAGTTATTGGCTGTTTGGGCAGTTTTTCCATCTCTCTCAACTTTCTGATTTAAAAGCCCACATTTGCACTTGTTTTCTCCCTTTCCTGTAACTAATCTAGTCCAGATACAGATTTGCTGTATCCAGGACTATTTGTAAGCTCCTGAGGCCCCCAAGCTGTTCTGTGTTGGAGGGAAGCCTGCTAGCTTATCAGTGGGAGTGGTAAGCACTAGCTAACCTATCTACCAAATAAGGAGTGACTTCTGGCTCAGAAAGTGTAGTTATTGGCCGCTTGGGCAATTTTTCCATCTCTTTCAATTTTCTAATTTAAAAGCTCCGCACTTGCACTTGTTTCTTTCCTGTAACTAGTTTAGTTGAGATAAAGATTCTTAGTTTTAGCACTTGAATTTGCTTATTCATGTTCAGCACTTGTTCAGAACTTGTAAGCACTAAATAAGCACACATGACTACAGCACTCAACCTTCCTCATTTCCTAGAGGAAAACAGTTTTTGTACTTACTTTCCTCACTTGCTTAGAGAAACACAGCTCTTGTACTCACTTTCCTCACTTGCCAAGAGGAAATAATTTTTTATACAGGCATGTCCAAAGGTCAGCTCCCAGTGTTCTCTCCTGTCTATCTGATGAATCTGGGCATCTTGGGGCAATGTAGCAATTGCCTCGTACACAGACAACCCTCTTCTCCTACCACCCAACACTACAACCTGTGAGAGATGCACTTATCTAGCCAAACTGGAGGTAAAGCTCTCTCCAACCAAGACTAAACTTGACAGTCAAGAGGAGAAGGTAAACACTTGCACCACACTACACCCACTAAACCTACACCACCAAAATCCACACATAGAAACACAAAAACATTCATGGAGGGTCTCAGTAATAATCTGCTCAAGCATCAGAAATCTCCAAAGCAGAAACACAAGCAGCCTCAACCCCCCCCCAACACAACTCAAATGACACATAGCCCACAAACTCAGTGTGCCACTCAACCACAGCCCATAAGGCAAAACAACGTACCCAACACACTAATCATAGGTGACTCTATAGTCAAGCACACTGATGTCCCCCTCAGCAGGCTAAACAAGGACACGTTTACTGTCAGCTGCCTGTTGGGTGCCAGGATTTGCCACATAACCCATGCACTCAGGTCACTCCACAACAAGTACAAATATGACTCTGTCATTGTCCATGTTGGTGTGAATGACCTGAGACCTACCTCCCTGGACTACCTGAAAAGAGACATGGAATAGCACTCTGATCTTGTAGCCCAGGCAGGTATGACCCTAGCCCTGAGTAGCATCCTGCCATCGCCCAGAATGATACTGCAGTACAAGGTCAAAAGGATTGACTTCAACAATTGGCTAAGCTTCTGGTGTCATTCTAAGGGGATCCAGTATCTGTCTGCCTGGGACGATATGGTTGACAGATCACGATGCTTGGCCAAAGATGGCCTGCACCTGTCACCCCAGGGATTCCGGATGCTGGCTAAGGCCCTTTGCCACCCCTATAGTGCCTTTTTTAGGCAAGGTGCAAATGACAAATTCACCACTGTAACAGGAACAGACAAGCAAAAACTGAGGGTGATGCTACTCAATGCTAGAAGTCTAAATCTCAAAATGCACTCCCTTGAGACACTCCTTAAAATGAAGAACATCGATATCTATGCAGTGACTGAGACCTGGTTCAAGTCTCCAGAGAGCACCTCCACATTTCCAGGCTATAACTCATACCACACTTTTTGGCCACCTAACCTGGACTGGAACACCAAAAGCGTAGGTGTATCCATATTCATTAAGGATATTCACACCTCCAGGCTATTTGCTCAGCATAATGCATCCGAGGTTATCCAAGTGCAACTAACTATGGGCAAAACTGCAATCCAAATTGTAGCGTGCTACAGATCACCCACCATGCCGCAGGATTCCCACTCCTCTTTTCTTGATATACTGGAAAATATTAGGGTTCAACCAAACACTCTAATAATGGGTGATTTCAACTACCCTACCATTAACTGGGAAAACTACTCATGTACCAACTCCTTTTCTCAACACTTCCTGGAATTCATAAATTCCAATGCCCTGAATCAGCTTATCCACACCCACACCAGGAGCAACAATATCCTAGACCTAGTCATTACCAACATAAGTGAGTGGTGTTCCATAACTGAAGTCAACTGCTCATTGGTCAGATCCGACCATAAGGTAATTACCTTAGATATCCACATCCCACCCCTACCCCCCATTAAGGAAACCACAGTAAAAAATTTCTCCAAAGCCAACTTCATGCTTCTTAAGACAGAAGTGGTGAACTTCATGATACCCATGCAGATGGACAATACAGTTATGACTGCTGAATCCTACAAAAATGCACTCTATAAGTACTTACACGAGTGTATGGAACATGCTATCCCAAACAGAAGCAAGACACTATCCTCCAAAAAAAGGAAGCCAATCTGGTGGTCCTCTGCCATAAACAAACTCTACAACAGAAGGAAGAAACTGTTGCAAAAGAGAGTAAAAATCCCATGAGTGGAGGAGCTCCATGGTCAGTCTCAGTAAGAAGATGAGATCCGTTATAAGATCCTCTACAGCTAGCTATGAAAATAAAATCGCCACTGATTCTAGGGACAACCACAAAGCATTCTATAGCTATGTCAAGAATCTCAATGGCAACACCCAGATCTGCTCCGAGTTACAGCACAAAAATTACAGAACCAACTGATATTGCCAACATCCTGGTAGATAGGTTCAGCGCTAACTTTACCAACCTCTCACCCCTAAAGGGCCAATATATATACAGAAAGAATACAGAGTCCCTGTAATCACAACAACACAGGTAAAAGCTGCACTCTCTAAAGTGAAAAAAACACAGCATCCATGGGACCGGACAACATCCCAGGCTGCATTTTACACAAACTTCAGAATGAACTGGCTCCCCACCTAAGCACTATGCTCATTCAGAGCCTCACATCAGGCATTGTGCCCACTGAATGGCACACAGCAACAGTTATCCCACTCCACAAAGGGACAGCCACCACTGATCCCGGGAACTATCGCCCTATTAGCCTGACAAGCCTGGTCTGTAAGGACATGGACCATATCATCATAGAACTCAAACAAAGACATTGGTAACCTCCAAACTCTGGACCCCACCCAGTTTGGGTTTGTGAAAGGCAGATCATGCCTCCTGAACCTGATTGACTTCTTTGAGGCAATCACCAAAGCCATAGATGAGGGTAAGGTGGTTCCCACAGCCTATCTTGACCTCACCAAGGCTTTCAACACCATCCCCCATTCTGGAATTATAGCTAAACTCACTAAACTAGGTATAAATCCCTACATCACAAGATGGGTTGCCAACTGGCTCACTGACAGAACCCACACTAAAAGTTAGAAACTCCAAATCTGACTTCAAATCAGTGACAAGTGGAGTACCAAAGGGTTCAGTCCTGGGACATCTCCTGTTTGGTATCTACTTCTCTGAAGTACAGGCTAACACAGAAGGCCTTTGGCTAACGAAGTTCGGAGATGACTGCAAACTAGGAGCCATGGTTGAGTCCCCAAATGATGTGGACATCTTACAGAAGGGTCTCAGTGAGACAGATGCCTGGTATTAGAGCCATGGCCTCAAGCTCAATGCCAAAAAGTGCATTGTCATCCCCTTTGGTAAAAGCTCTGTACCCATGAACTACCACATAGGCATCAGTCTACTTAACGCCAAATGTGTGATAAGAGACCTTGTGACCCAGGTGGACAGTAGTCTCTCCTTTGATAATCACATCACCACAGTAGTCAGGAAATCCTTCTACATGGCACACCTCATCACAAAAGGGTTCTCATCCAGGAAAAAAAAAAAGGTCATTGTTCCCTCTACTCGACACTCATTAGACCCATTATAGAGTACAATGCCCCTTTGGGAATGTACCTCACAAGACATCTGCAGTAGCTGGAAAGGCAACAGAAGTACCTCACAAAGAGGATTACTGGCCTCATGCCCTACACCGACCATCTCAAAAAACTCCAGCTTTACTCTATAGCATATCGCCTACTCCAAGGTGATCTCTGCCTAACATATAAAGCTATGTCAGACCCAGAGCTGTTGGACGTGCTACACCTAAAGAAATGCCAATCCCTCCAAGCTACATGCTCCAGGGATCTAAACCTTGTCACCAAAATAAACAGGACATGCTGGAGGGATAGATTCCTGTCCCAGAGACTTTGCATACTCTGGAACAAGCTACCCATCTATGTCGAGCAAAGTTCCTCATTAGCACTGTTCAAGAAAAATATTGATGTGCAGATGGGAAATAGGAAATACACCCTGGGGATCACTTCTGTGGCCCTGCTTGACAGGGGCACAGGAAAATAACTTTCTTGGGTGGCATAAGCCAGGGAACCTTGTTGGCTAGGCTTACTTAAGCCCTTAGGCCGATAGCCTAGTACCTACCTATGAACCTATGTTAGGCCTGCTTAACTAAAGGATGAACACTGCATAGTTTATTTACTGTGAAAGTCCTACTGGATGATGATATTCATTTTCAGCAGAGGCCTGGGTAGAAAGGCTCCATGAAAACTGATGTATTACAATATACTGTAAATACATAGATTAATACAAGTATTAATACACATATGACACACAGAATAATATGCATATACCATCATTAAAGCAATGTAAATGCAATATCATGTAGCACTGAAATGTATTGACATGTTATAAATGCATGAGTTTATTACTTCCTCATAAAGCAAATGTCAGACTGGAGCATTCAGACAGTGGAGAAAGGAGGAGGATTGGAAGGGAGGGAAGAGTGAGAAATAAATATTTGTTAGAGCTAATAAGTGGCATATACATGGGAGACAAGAGAAATACAGTAAAAGCAAGATTAAGAATTAGGGAAATAAGAGTAAGTGAAACAAAATAAGGGAAAGGAGTGATAGGGTGTATGTATCTACTTTAAAATGTCAGGTTTCCATATGATCGAATTGCACATGCTCAAGACCAAAAGCACAAATTTACAAAGACTGAAATGTCTAAATACTGAATGTCAGAAGATCAAAATTTGAAAGTCAGACCCACCCCACTCCCATATATTTCCGGGTGGCCTGTGCCTCCGTGTCCCACACATGCCGTGCAAAATAAATATACCAACTACGAGATCACACTACATTGATGAAAATGGAAGTTACACCCACAGCACTAAAGTATACCCAATGAAGTGTATATGTGACTGTTACAAAATCAACAATTTAGTCTTTACACCCATGCAAATTATACACTTATAGTGTACAATAAACAGATTCTAAACTTGAATAGACCAATTCTCCAATTTTACATTTTTAAAAGTCTAGCGATTGCTTTAACTAATTCAACTGCAACACTATTTCAAGTTTACAAACTACCCAGACGACCTCCAACTTACCGCAGCTCACAGACTTGTATTTCACTCAACAAAATGTCTGGCTCTAACAAACATCCTTGCCCCTACACCCCTAATAGAACTCTCAGATCTGAACACCAAAACTTAATTACTATCCACAAACCTAAACGACCTGCTGGCCAACTTCTCTCTTTCTCACTAGGCAAGAAATGGAATTCTCTCCCTTCCACACTAAGGACAATGTCAAACTCAGAAAACTTTAAAACCTAGCTTTTCACATACCTGTCCTTCAAATGAAAATATATTTGCTTTCACCCTACCTGATTCTATTAAGGAAATACCCTGAGGAGTTTTTTTTCTCCTTGGTTCCTAACCTCTCTATAACTCCCATAACTATTTCCTAGAGTGGACTCAAGCTCTCTGCAACTCCTACAGCTACTCGCAAACAATTTCAACTTTGTAAATACTGAAAATAGCATCTTACTTTAAATGAGTGCATGTAGGGTGTTTCCATACTTATTTTAAATGAGTGAATGTAAAGTGTTTCCACACTTCAAATGTAAGAATGTATGTTCAAATGCATCTGTACCTTACAACCGTTAGATCGATCACAATGAACTTTCTGGCTCATGCTTGATAATGAATGTACATATTTGTAAACTGTACTATATATTGTACCTTATTACTTTTGTATCTTTACTATAGTATGTATTATGGAGCTTTTCTCCCCGGGCCTCCACTGAAAACGGATACATTTGGACCCAGTAGACTTCCCCGGTAATCAAACTGGAAATAACTAAATAACATAAATAAATGGCAAATGACAAAATAGTGCTTTAATAATAATAATAATAATTATAACTAAATAGATAATAGTAATAATGCAGCCCTCTATAGAAGCAATTTCTTACTTTTTTTAACATTGTCTTTAAAGGGACACTCCCAGCGTTTCTTTGTTTACATTCTGCAATGTTTACCTTGAGCAGTATGTAATTCTGAGCATGCTCAATACCTGTCTGTGTAGGGTAGGGGGAGGGTTACCTACAGGAAGTTTCAGCCTTTTAACCACAGTCATTTTTTCCTGATCTACTCGCAACACCTTTTAAGTTGAGCCTTTCATTATTTTAGCTTGTGGCTTGTTATTTTCAAAGAAAGGTATCTTCCAAGTGTTTTTAATGACCTGCCTTCTCCTGACTTCTAGTTTCTGTGGAAAAGATTAGTAAACAAAGTTATTCAGTCTTTTTTGAGATGTTAATTAGCTTAGCCAGTGGTTTTTGTCTTCGCCAAACAATAGTATTTATTTCATGGATTGTACCACCTGCTGCTACTTCTGTAGAAAGCATGTGTAATTCAACTCACAAACAGTACATGGAGTTCTCTAGTTCTTGTTATTTGGTGCCTACTTTGGAATCCACACTGAATGCATTGTGTAGTACAGGCATTGCATCTTGCTAAATTACTGGATCTGTTCATTGTCAGTCTCTTTTGCTCTATGTATTTTAACAATCTGTGCAGTTATTCCCATTCAAAATGACAATGAAAGCATTTTATAATGTGTCTGCCTAGTACCGTTCTCCAATGAAGTATTATATATATTTTTTTTCTGTGACTTTCACTTGACCTATACTTTTTGTGCTGAGTTCTGCATTTCCAAATGTAGCTGCAGCCTGTTGTTTCATTAGTTTAGTTATTAGTCCTACAGTCTGTGATCCAGATTTATGTATTGACAGAAATTATACAGCAAAATGACAGAACTGCCACTTAATTTGGGCTGTATGCTGTACCATGTACCTGCATTTCATATCACCACATAAAACAATGAAAGCTAAATGTAATATTTTCTTCAGTACTAGCTTGACTGACTCCTCTACCTGCTTTTCAACAGTTTCAAACAGTGAGATTCCCATGAGTGATGCTGTCATACCTTGCATGGCATGTCTGCAGTTCATTTCTGATGCGACTCTCTGCAGCTTTATCAACATTCTGTTATGCAACACTGCCTTTCATTTTGCCCTGATCAAAATTCACAGTTTCTTGACTGACTACCTCACCAATTAGATCCTTTAATTTCTGAGTCCCTTACTTTCTTTGCCAGTGGTTCTAAATATAATGCAAATAGCAAAGGGGAGAGAGGACACCCCTGTCTGGTTCCTCTGCTCAAGCAGTGATTATCAGAGAGGATCCTCCACCCATTATAATTTTCACCTCTGATCTCTCATATATCCTCCTAATCAACCTTATAATTTTATCAGGGAATGACAATGCTTCCATTGCTCTGCTCCTAAAGTCCCAGCCTACTCTGTCAAATGCTTTTCTCTGCATCATGATTAACAGCAGTGGCATTTTCTTACATTCTACATCCCTCTGAATCATAACTGTTCTGTTTATGTTGTCAAAAGTTTGCCTCCCCTCCACAAAACCACATGGATCAATATCTATTATCAATTTTTGGCATCACTTTCGCCACTCTCTTAGCCAATAAAGACATAAACACTTTATAATCGTGCTTTAGTATTCAAATGGGCCTGTGTTAAGCTGGATCTGACTGACCTTTACACTCTTTATGTATTACAGCTACCACTGCTTTCATCCAGGATGTAGGTACTTCTCATCCTAAAATACAGTTAAACAGAACCTTCCAGATCTTTATCAGATTTTTCCCTTCAAACTTCCATAGGAATACCTTGTATTCCTTGGGACTTTCCAGTAGATTGGTTATACAACACCATTGTTATCTCATCTAAACTGCTCACTTAGTACTTACCTATGACTTGGAGAAGATGCCTGGATAATGAATCCAGTGTGAGACTAGGATAAAAATATCCCCTGGTACTTTCAACAAACATGCCCTACAGTTTATCTACAGCTATTTATTTTAATTTGGGAACATTTTCTTTTCACTAAGGCTCTCTCGAATCATATTGCATGTGAAATGATAAAAGTATAGTGCAAGCCAACAGTGATGCTTCATGTACTGAGAGGAAGTCAGACAAGCCACACTGCCAAAAAACATTCATTATTTCCTCAGTTACCCACTTAGCCTCATCGGAGAGGCATAGTAGAGCTGGAGCTTACCCTGACCAGGGTTCCAGTGAACTTCCAGGCACATGTACACACAACACAGTAAGAGCAATTGAAGTGTAATTTCACCTCACATGATGTCACTGAATGTGGGAGTAAATGCAGTATCAAAATTCTCAGGTAGCCTGTACAGATTCAGATAAAGTGCCACCATGTAAAACTGAACTGGGGACATAAGTAATGCAAGGCTGTAATGTTGAGTACCTCATAACTGTGCTGTTTTGGATATAAATTAGCATGTAGCTAACATGAAGATTTTGGTCCTCCAGAAAAAGCTAAGTAAAACAGTGTTTTCATTCATAATTCCATGACACAGGTATAGCATACCCAATAAGTGATGTAAAGCAGGATCTGAAGTAGTTACTTCATTTGATCTGCAACCTGTGGGTAGTCGGATCCGACCTCGGATCCGAACCGGCAGCTTTCCAAGCTCCAAGATCCGAGCTCCTAGCTCCTCCCCCCTACCCATAATCCCTTACTACCAACCACATTACCTCAGATCGTTTTTTGCTGCGGCTAAAGACAGTTGCTTCTTAGTGAAGAGATCCTGGCCTGGTGAGATTGTTCTATTTATAGACTTTTTTTCTTGGTTTAAATTGTGTGTGTGTGTTTTAAATATCAAACCTTAAAACCCTTTAAAAAAAAAAAAAAAAACTAATCTTCCCTTAGTTTAACTTTATCTCTCCCCCTCCCCAACTAGTGTTTGGGAGTGAGTGTGTGAGAGATCTTTATGGCTGAAACACAGCTGTACACTCAGTGCGTTTTGTGCCTGGGGACAGCACATCTATTGGAGGCCTGCCAGATATGTGCGGCCTTCAACCCTCGGGCACTCAGGGACAGGAAGAACAAGCTGATCCTGGCGGGAAAACTCCCCCAGGAATCAGCTTCTTCTTCCTCTCCCAGCCGGGTTCAAGCTACTCCTGTAGCTTCGGCGCCGGCTACTCCCTTAGCTGTACCCGGGACTCAACCTCCCTTATCGGGTACCAGCTCTGTGGAGTCTAGTGCTTCTTCCCACAGGGAGAAAAAGAAGCACAGAGATAGAGAGGGCCACAGTTCAAAAAGGCAGGCCGAGTCTCATCCCTCGGCTCCGCCTGAAAAAATTCTGAAGTCCCCTGTGAGGGTCTCCGGATCCTCGTCCTCTCGGATCCGTTCACCTTCTTTTTCTCCAGAGCCGGAGGAGGAGGATAGGTCTCCCTCGAGGTCTTCGAGGCGGCCCTCCCGGCCTGCCTCGACTGCCTCTTCGCGGTCTACAAGAAGCATCTCTGAAGCAGACATGGATCGGATGATGCGAAGATTTCTACAGACCCAGATGCAGATGGGGATGCTCTTGCCTCCCCCCCCTTTGGCAAGGAGTGCAGCCCCCATTTTTGCCCCGATCGCTCCTTCTCCGACCCGTTTTCAGGTCTTGGAGTTGTCGGATCCAGGCCCTTTCAGACCCGGGGATATGTCGGCGCCAATAGCGATTGTGTCTTCGACGCCGACTATACCTTCGAGCTTGTCGGATCTGAGCTCTCAGGGACGAGGGTTGAGCATCGGATCCGAGGGGGTGGTTGTGTCTTCGGCGCTGATTGGGTCGGAGCACACCACTACCTCGGGTCCGATTGCTTCGGCTCCGACCCCGATCCTATCCTCGGAGCCGAGGAGGTTACTTTCTCAGGCTGGAGACAGTGAATCTCCCTCGGCTTTTGAGGTAGTGGAGAGGGTACTGTCGAGGTCATCCAGGTCCCCGACCGGGCCTTCGGATCCACCCGTACCCCCACTGTATCAGGGTCTGTCTTCGATCATCCGTCCATCTGGACAGCCTGCCCAAAGCCTCCAGTTGGTTCCTATGGAGGAACACCACCCTGCGGACGAGCCCTCTTCGGACAGTCCCGCCGAAGAGGCGCCTCGGAAGCACCAGTGCAAAAGGAGGCACCTGGACTCCCCCGAGTCCATTACCATGGATACGGATTTGGATGATACGGAGGGCTCCCCAAGGTCACCCCCTGAAGATGTCTCCTTTGGAGACATCATGGAAATGTTGCGTATAAGAGGGGGGAGGTCTGCCCAAAAGCCCTCCATGGACGAGTCTGTATTTCTGGAGGCCTTTGAGGCAGGCCCATCTACCTCCTGGGTGTCCCCCCCAGCCGACCCCTTGGTGGATTTAATTACCACCAGGGCTTGGAAGGAGCCCAACACCGTGAAGCCTATCCCTAGATGCCCAGACAAGGTCCTCAGCCCTCCCTCTGACAGACCTTCTTGGTCCAAAGGCCCGCCGGTTGATGCTATGTTGGTGGCGGTGGCCACTAGGAAAGAACTTGCCCAAGAAAGTTCTTCGGTCCATCCGCCGGACAAGGAGTCCCGGGCATTGGACCGTATTGGGAAGCGGATGTTTGCTTCAGCGACCTTTGCCAAAAGGTCGCTGAACTACATGGCACACACCATTAGGCTACAGCGTGACTTAATTAAAGAATACGCTGCAGCCCCTCTGGAGTCCATTTCGGTCCCAGACAAAAAGGTTTTTGAGACTCGAATGGCCACTCTAAAGTCCATATCAAACACATCTATGCGGCTTCTTTCCCATGCCACGGAAGGAGTCGCTAGAGCTAGTGGAGCTGGAGTGGTCTTGCGACGTCACTCCTGGCTCCGCCTTTGCAACTTCACGGATCCCTTTAAGGCATCCTTCGCGAACGCCCCTTATGACGGTTCGGCCTTATTTGGCTCAACAGTTCGCGACACGCTGGTCCAAAGCAAAAAGGATGGGAAGACGCTGTCGGCCGTCGGAATCCGCTTCTCTAGCCCCCAAAGATCCTTCTCCAGGAATCAGAGGGGGCAAAAGAAGCTGTGGTTCCGTAAATCTCAGCAATCCCATCCTGCTGCGGACAACTCGTCCTCTAGAGGCAGAGGAGGACAAGGTGGATGCCGGCCCAGAGGCAGAGGGGGGCCACGTATCTTTGGGTCTAGAGAACCTTTCTCTGACAGACCCGCGCAACAGCCCTGAGGGCTTGCCCGACTGTCCCTCTCTGGAGGCAGTCGGGGGGCGATTATCGGAGCACCTGTCAAACTGGGAGTCCATTACAAAGGATTGATGGGTGCTCCGGATTATATCCAGAGGTTACACTATACCGTTTACACCCCCCCAAACCCAAACGTCTCCCCGATGTTCCACCCCATCAAAGGGAGTCCGCAGCTCTGGAAATTTCAGAGTTGCTAAGAAAAAGAGCCATCCAGCCCGTCCCCCCCAGATCAGTCCGGGTTGGGTTATTACTCCAGGTTCTTCTTGGTGCCAAAGAAAACGGGGGACCTCAGATCCATCCTAGACCTCTCATCCCTGAACCTGTTCATACCCAAGGAAAAGTTCCGGATGGTTACCCTCCAATCTATTCTCCCCCTTCTGCGGGAGAACGACTGGATGTGCTCGTTAGACCTCAAAGATGCGTACTACCATATACTAATGGACAGACAATCCAGGAGGTTCCTCCGCTTCCGGCTAGGAGCCAGTCATTATCAGTTCAGGGTTCTTCCATTTGGCCTAACCTCAGCCCCCAGAGTGTTTACCAAAGTCATGGCAGTGGTTGCAGCCCACCTGAGACTCCAGGGCATTCAGGTGTTCCCTTACCTAGATGACTGTCTCCTCACCGCCCCCAACAGGCATCTACTGGTTGTGGTGAGAGATTACGCCCTCTCTCTGTTCCGTCATTTGGGCATTTCAGTGAATCTGAAGAAATCCTGCCTGTGCCCCACTCAAGCCCTAGAATTCATAGGGGCCAGGTTGGATACTCGGATCTCCAAAGTGGTTCTGACATCGGTCAGGCTGAACAATTTGTCTCTCCAAGTCTTAGACATTCTTCGGAGCCCCGCTCCTCCAGCAGAATTAGTCCTGAGGGCGCTAGGGTCTATGTCAGCAGTGATCGGCCTTTCTCTCCATGCCCCTCTGCGAATGCAAGTGTTACAGTGGACTCTCCAGGTCCAATGGTCACTATCGCTCCATCCTTTAGACATGCCGATTCCACTGAGCAGGGCATGCAGGGACTCCCTTCTTTGGTGGTTACAGGCTCAGGAACTCAAAGAAGGGAGACCTTTTGTGATTCCCCCAGTCAAAGCCACATTGACCACGGACGCTTCTTGCCTCAGGTGGGGCGGACATTATGCGGGCAACTCCGTCCAAGGCACGTGGACTCCTCTAGAGACTGCATTGCATATCAACATCCTAGAGATGAGGGCAGTGCTTTTGGCGTTGCAAGCTCTTCATCACCTTCTTCCTCTGGGGACTATTGCAATCAAGACGGACAACATGTCCGTTGTCTGGTATATAAACAAACAGGGAGGGACCAGATCTTACCCCCTGTGTTGATAAGCCATGAGAGTGTGGGAATGGGCGATTTCCACCAACCGCTTTCTGATAGCAACGCACATTCTCGGACGGTCCAACACATTAGCGGACAAGTTAAGTCGGGTATTTCTCAGCCCTTACGAGTGGTCTCTGAATCCATCTGTCACGAAGCAGATATTCCTCAAGGGGGGTCAACCTCGCTGCAACCTTTTCACTTCTCCCCTAAACACAAAATGCAGTGATTACTTCACGATAGTTCCCCCCAGAGGGGAATCCCCCAGGGACGCTCTGGTTCATGCTTGGCCGCCTGGTCTCCTTTATGCGTATCCTCCTCTTCCTCTGATGATGAAATTCATCCAGAAAGCCTGTTGGTTGGGGAGCAGAGTGATTCTCATAGCCCCATTCTGGCCTCGACAAATCTGGTTCCCCTTTCTGCAGTCTCACAGTGTGGCTCCCCCACGGATTCTGGACCCCAGACCAGACCTAATCTCGCATCCGATGAAATGCCACACTCCGAACCTGGTCAACCTCAGGCTCACGGCCTGGTTGAGCCAGTTCCGTTAATGGCTAGGACTCCCGGTATCTCATCCCCTGTTAAGGCCATTCTGGTGGCAGCTCATAAGCCATCCACCAGAAAGCTCTACAACAGTAAATGGAAACGCTTTTCCATCTGGGCAAAGGATAAGGAATTAGATCCCTTTACGGTTCCTATTCCTACTATCCTGGACTTCCTGTCCCTTCTTTTTAGACAGGGAGCTAGTGCATCTACCGTTAAGGTCCAGCTTGTAGCCATCTCTTATTATCACGTGGGGGATGGCGTAGATTCTTTGGCGTCAACAAAAATATGCAAGACCTTCTTAAAAGGCGTGTTTCTCTTAAAGCCCCCTATTAAGCCGGCAGTGCCTCCATGGGATCTTACCTTGGTCTTACAAGCATTAACAAGACCACCTTTCGAGCCAGCGGCCTCAGTGCCATTAAAATTCTTATCTTGGAAAACGGTCTTTTTGGTCGCTATTACTTCAGCCAAGCAAGTCTCAGAATTGCAAGCCTTGTGCATTAAGCATCCATACCTTATTTTTCACAAAGATAGGGTGGCCCTCAGGACTAATCCTTCCTTTCTGCCTAAGGTAGCCACAGAGGCTAACATTAATCAGTCTATTAACCTTCCTGTTTTCTTCCCGAATTTCCAAAACAAAGGTGAATATACATTGCACAAATTGGATGTACACAGACAACTACGTTTTTACTTGCATAGGACTAAAGATTTTTGCAAGTCAGACCAGTTGTTTGTTTCTTATGCTAAGTCAGCCATGGGCAAACCAATTTCTAAGGTGACAGTGGCAAATTGGATCTCTCAGTGTATTAGACAGGCATACAGTTCATCTGGGAAGCCAGCTCCGGTTGGCGTGCGGGCGCATTCTACTAGATCTGTGGCTACCTCGACAGCTTTTTGGTCTAGAGTTCCGGTAGACGATATTTGTTCAGCAGCTACCTGGTCCTCTTCCCATACGTTCATTTCTCATTACAAACTGGACATGATCTCCAGAAGTAGGGCTTCCTTTGGCTCCGCGGTGCTTCGGAATATCCTTCCGTAGGGACCACCCAGGGTCTTTAGGTAAGCTGGGGACTCTGTCCCACAGGTTGCAGATCAAATGAAGTAACTACTTCAGATAAAGAAGTTATATACTCACCATAATGTTCCATCTGAGTAGATACTTCATTTGTCTGCAACCGACCCCCCCTGCCATCCCCCGAACCTCGGTAAGGTATTGTTCCTTTGGAGATTTTTTCTCCGTCTTTAGCCTATAGGGCAAACTAACCGATCTGAGGTAATGTGGTTGGTAGTAAGGGATTATGGGTAGGGGGGAGGAGCTAGGAGCTCGGATCTTGGAGCTTGGAAAGCTGCCGGTTCGGATCCGAGGTCAGATCCGACTACCCACAGGTTGCAGACAAATGAAGTATCTACTCAGATGGAACGTTATGGTGAGTACATAACTTCTTTTTTTAGCACTTCATTGATGTCAAATGAAACATTTTCCCCCATGACCCCTTAAGTCATTTGTCCATGCCTCCATAAGCAGTCGACTGTCATCAAATGGAACACTTCCCCCAATGATCCTGGGAAAAGTAATTTTACTAAGTTCAAATGAACCAGTGTTTCCACATATACGTTCAGTAATTTGTCCATGTATACCCAAGCACTTCACAAACAGCAAATGAAACATTTCTCCCAACGATTCCCTCAGTAGAACATCCATGCCTGGCAAAAACTTCACTGACAACAAATGGATCATTTCCCCCAATGATCCCTTCAGTAGTTTCTCTCTGTGTGTTCATGCATTTCACTGACACCAAAAGTAACATCTTCACAAAACAATCCCTTCAGTAAGTTGTCTGCACAACCATATCATTCACAACAAATTAAACATTTCCAACCAGAATATCCACACACAGACTTCAGTGATGACAGAGCAAATAATTTCCTCAAATGAGCCCTTCTGTACTTGCTCCATTACTGCTGAAGTCATTCACTGTCACCAAATAAAACATTTTCCCCAACAATCATTTTACTAGTATGTCCATGTCTGTACAAGCACTTTTACTGACAGCAAAATAAATATATTCCCCCATGACCATTTTTAGTAGTTTGTCCATATCTGCGCAAGTATTTCACTAACACCATATCAAACTCTCCCCAGTGATCCTTTCAATACTTGTTCCATGTAGGCCCAAGCACTTCTCTGACATGAAATGATCACATATTTTCTCCATGTAAACACAAGCAGTTCACTGATGACAAATGAAACATTTCCCCCAAAGGCACCTTCAGTAGTATGTTCATGTCAGCCCAAGTGCCATAAAACTATAAAACATAAGAAAGGAGGAGAGGAACCTAACAGAAAGTAAGAAAGAACCTGCTTTAACTCCAGTGCACTCATGCAGTATACACAGACCCTTACTACCTCATGGTTTGGTTTGGCCCTGCTGCACTCAGGCTTGCTCCGCACCCCACCCTGCCCCCAAATCTCATCTGCCCCAATGGTGCTAAATATACAGTGCTACAACCACACTCCCTCTTTCTTTAACCAATCAGCTATATCCAAGTCATCAATAGGCTCTCCAGTACTTAACCTTTCTATCCTATCTTAAAAAGTTTAAACTGGGGACAAGTCAACCTCAATAATCCCAATGTTACTTGCAATGAAACTGCTTAAAATACTACCACTGTACTCTCTGCTACCCTTTCTGCTTATACCCACATCTTCTTACTGCCTATGAATATAATACATACTCAGGTTTCCACTACCCAAAAGGCCAAACCTCCAGTTTTATAGCTTCACACAAGCTTGAACACTTAATACATCCCCTCCCATCTAACTCCTTACTTACTAGGTATCAGCATCCCATTAGGACAAGATATGCCAACCCTAAAACCAAAAGATACCAAAATCTATTAATTAAAATCTGGAAGCGCACAATCAGATTACAATGCAACTTTACAATGGATGGAGATATCCACCCAAATCCTGGCCCATCCTCATCCATTGGCTCTAGGTCCTTTACTAACTGTCCCACTACTACAGAAATCTTAGACAAACCCCTAAACTCACTCTTGATCAGTCACCTAAATATCAGAAGTGTAAACAATAAGATTCAACACCTACATGCCCTCTTAGATGTTCTTTCCCCAGACATAATGTCTTACTGAAACCTGGCTAAAACCTTGTACTTCAGATAAAGAAGTTATACCACCAGGCTATAACATCCTAAGGCTTGATCAAGGGAAGTGGGGTAGCTGTATAAACCCATGCTTGAACTGTCCAATAATGCCCTGCAAACATCCCTGTTTGTCAATGCTGAAATTCTTATCACTAAGCTCCACATTAATAAGAACAAATGTATAAATCTCGTCTGTGTGTATATTCCCCCAGGCAATAACATAAATACCCTTGAAGATATCCTACATTGGTTACCCAGCAATTACCCCAAGAAACCATTGTACTTGGGGACTTCAACATAGACTGGAACATGTGTTCCTCAGATTCCGCCACTCACCGCATAAACCTTTATGGATTTTCACAGGTCATATCCTCCCCCCACTAGGATCAGTAAACCCAACAATAAAGCAAGTATTCTGGATTGGATTCTTGTTAACACCCATCCCCTCAAATACAAGGGTGGGACCCTGCCTGATGATGTAAGTGATCACCTCCTCACCTATTTAATCAGGCAAAAAGCTGATATCCACAACCAGCCCATTTTTAAAACAATAAGAATTTCAACTGCACAATTTTCCAAAATGAACTCAAATCTTGCAATTGGTCAGTACTGAAACCATTTCCACTTGAAGAAGCAGTAAATTACTTTAATACCAAATTCATATCCATCCTTGACACCCATGCACAAGCACGGACTATTAGAACCAAAACAAAAGTTGCTCCTTGGCTCTCAAAAGAAACCAGACATAAAATGCTACTTAGAAATAGGGCTTGGGCCATTTCAAGGACCACAAAAAAACCAACAGATCAACTTAGATTCATACAGCTAAGAAATGAAATAAAAAAATCCACCACATTAGACAAGAAAAAATATTACTGTCATCTGTAAGAAAAACATCAAAACAAGCCACAAAAGTTTTGGGTAGGTATAAACAAACTCCTTAGTCCAGGACAGTCCTCCACCCTACCCCCTTGAATTCTAACCAAAAACACCCTGCATAAATTGCCAATACCTTTAACAGCTTCTTTACAACAACCATCCAGAACCTAGATAACCAATTATCCCCTGGATGCCCATATTCTCCGGCAACTACACCCTGCTCCCAACTCCCCTTTAACTTCAAGCCAGTTTGCACATCTTTGGTCCGAAAATTACTTAAAAAAACTAAAGTCTACCACCCTTTTGGCTGATCTCCTCCCTGCAGAATATCTACAAAAAGCTGCAGATGCCATAGCATACCCCATTACTATCCTGATCAATCGAACTATAACCGAAGCATCCATTCCCTCCATCTGGAAGATCTGGAAGATATCCCATGTCATGCCACTCCATAAAGGGGACAGCTCTGCTGAACTTTCAAACTAAAGACCCATAGCTATTCTGTCACCCTTGGCTAAAATTATGGAAAAATGCATCCACAATCAACTCCTGAACTATCTTATCCATAATACTTTTCTAGCCAACACCCAACATGGCTTTAGACCATTCCATAGTACAATCTCAGCCCTCCTCTCCTTCTTTAACATCATTAACCAACACCAAAACAATAATAAACTTTCGTCTGCTATCTTTCTCAATCTTTCAAAAGCCTTTGATATGGTAAACCACCAAATACTCATATCCACCCTTTTCCCTATCACCCTTGGAGTAACCCAAGGCTCCATACTAGGTCCACTATTTTCCAATGGTTTGTATAAGGTCATCCCAAATGCAACATGCATTCAATATGTGGATGACTCTACTTTAGAATGCAGATTCTATCCCAAAATACTTTTAACACAGTTGAAAATTGGCTCCTTAACCATCTTCTCATGTTAAATCCTAATAAAACCAAACTGCTGCTTTTCTCCCCCATTCACAGGTCTGTCCCTATAACCTTTACATTAAAATCCAACAACGGCACCATTTCCCCAGATTCCTCAACCAAACTGTTAGAAGTTATAATAGATAATAATCTTAAGTTTGATCTGCATATCAATAAAACTATTAAAACAGTTAATAAAAGACTTGGCTCACTATATAGGATCAAGCCCTTCCTAACTCCATTAGCCAGAACTGTATCTGCTCGTACACATCAACTCTCCACCCTCCACTATGATGCCCCTCTATTTACAAGCCTCAGCAAAACTGACCTTAATAAACTTTCTAGCAGCTACAATCACATTGCTAGATTTGCTACCAATGCAGCCTACAGAAATAATCACTGTCATAATCTAAATCTACTAGGATGGCTTGAACTGCCTAACCTACTTCAGCTTAACCAACTAATAGCTGCACACAAGATCCTGTACTAACCAGATAATACACCTGTACTTAAAAACCTCATCACCCCCTACAGTAACCTTAGCGCACTTCGTTCATCTGAAAGACTACTAGTTCAAACTCTCAAATCCAACAACACAGTCGGTAAATCTCTGTTTGCTAACTCTGTTGGCAAAACTTGGAATTCTCTTCCTGCTAATCTTGCATCTGAACTCTCTCTCTACCTCAGTTCAAGAAAAGTCTGATTCAGTACTTTAAAAACTATGGCTATGTCCTTGCTCTAATCCAGACTAACTCTAACCATCACTTGTGTGCACATGGAGGACTTCTGCCTACACTTTATTCTTTCTTAACTTATAAATCCTATGATCTCCTTGGATCTACTACCAGGTTAGCCTACTAGGCATTCAATACCCTATCATTCTTAAAAACACTTTCTAGAATTTTCCATCTGGGTAAAAATTTAATAATTTGTATATCTGTTTTTGTGTTTGTTTACATCTGTGAAAAAATCCTTTTATTTGTGTTTTATTTTGTCTTTTAAACTGTAAAAATGTAACAGTTTGTTGAATGCCTTTTTGGAGCTTTTGTCCCTGGGCCTCCACTGAAAATGGACATGCATCTAGCCGGACTATCCCGGTAAATAAATGTAAAATAAATAAAGTGCTTTACTGACATCAAATGAAACATTTCCCCCAATGATCCCTTTAGCTAAGAGGTGAAGAAGTATGCAAACATCTTAACTGCTGCTGCCACTGCTGTATCAATCTTACACCCCACCCCAAAACACAGTTGTGGATCAGAACATGCATACTAACAC
Source organism: Protopterus annectens (assembly GCF_019279795.1). Classification (NCBI taxonomy): domain Eukaryota; kingdom Metazoa; phylum Chordata; order Ceratodontiformes; family Protopteridae; genus Protopterus; species Protopterus annectens. The sequence goes on from NC_056732.1 coordinate 1,822,487,027, forward strand.
AAATCTTGTTGTTCAAGAACTCAGCACAGCTCCTCGTGGTGGCCAGCAGTGTTCCTCTAGCAGCAGAGACCAGAAAAGACTACCTTTCCCGATTTTAAGTATTTTTTCTTGGCTTTTTTGACTTTTTGTGACTTTCGACTACTGTTTTTGCTTGTTTTATCAGAATCTGCACTGTTTTTACTGTCTTTATAAGCTAAAACTGTTTACTGCACTTGCTAGTTTAAGTTTGCCTAAAAGTTAAACTACAGGCTAATACACTCAAGTGTACTAGCTTTTGATAGCATTTAGTCGAAAATTATAGCATTTATTGTGTTTTCTGCCTTTCTGTAAAAAATACTTGAAAAAAACAAAAAAAATATCCTTGTTTTCCATACTTTCCTAACTAGTGTTCCAGAGACCAGATTTTGCTGATCCCTGGGCTTTGTCTTGGTTCCTGTGTTTCTCCATTTTCCTTGTTTGGTCAGGGGGAAGTTTCTTTACTCACCAGTGAGAGTGGGGAGTACTGAGCTGCCTGTTAGTCCTTAGAGGAGTGGTTTAAGGCAGTAACTTGTAGTCTATTGGCCATTTTGGGTCATTTCCTGTCTTTTCCAGCCCCCTGCTATAAAGGATGTTTTGGCGGGCTTTTCCAGCTATTGAGAACTCAGCACAGCTCCTCGTGGTGGCCAGCAGTGTTCCTCTAGCAGCAGAGACCAGAAAAGACTACCTTTCCAGATTTTAAGTATTTTTTCTTGGCTTTTTCGACTTTTTGTGACTTTCGACTACTGTTTTTGCTTGTTTTATCAGAATCTGCACTGTTTTTACTGTCTTTATAAGCTAAAACTGTTTACTGCACTTGCTAGTTTAAGTTTTGCCTAAAAGTTAAACTACAGGCTAATACACTCAAGTGTACTAGCTTTTGATAGCATTTAGTCAAAAATTATAGCATTTATTGTGTTTTCTGCCTTTCTGTAAAAAAAAAAACTTGAAAAAACAAAAAAATATCCTTGTTTTCCATACTTTCCTAACTAGTGTTCCAGAGACCAGATTTTGCTGATCCCTGGGCTTTGTCTTAGTTCCTGTGTTTCTCCATTTTCCTTGTTTGGTCAGGGGGAAGTTTCTTTACTCACCAGTGAGAGTGGGGAGTACTGAGCTGCCTGTTTGTCCTTAGAGGAGTGGTTTAAGGCAGTAACTTGTAGTCTATTGGCCATTTTGGGTCATTTCCTGTCTTTTCCAGCCCCCTGCTATAAAGCACGTTTTAGCGCGCTTTAGCGAGATTTAGCGCGGAGCTGCCACTGTTGCACACTAGGGCAGCGCCGGTTAAGCAGGTTTAAACTATTCGGGCTACCTAAAGTCCACTCTTCAAATTTTCCCTTAAAACTACCTTCCTCGAACTATACTACTGATCTAATCAGCGTATCCTATAACTAAAAAGATCATCTCTACTTGACCCCAAGTAGACTATTTCTCTATCTGTTAAACCTAGCACTTGCTCCTACAGTACTTATCACCTTGATACAGCACTCTTGTCATAGTACCCCAAAAAAGGCAAACCCCCATTTCTCGGTCACCCACATCCCCCGGAATCTCTTTTAAAGTTTTTGTCTATTCCTTCTAGCATGTCGAGGGATCAGTTGCTAGTGTCCTCTCCTGCTCAGCTGGTGAACCTGGGAATATTGAGGCAATGTTACAATTGCCTCATGTACACAGACAACCCTCTCCTCCTCCCACAAAACACAAATACATGCGAGAGATGCAACTATACGGCCAAACTGGAGGCTGAGCTCTCTCAACATAGGACTGGCAAGACCAGACAGGAGGAGAAGGTTACCACACACACTATAGACCCAGTCTCACATAGTACCATCACAACCTCAAATCATACACATAAACACACAAAGACATACTCGGAGGCTCTGATCAAAAATCTACCAAAACAGCAGAGGCCACCAAAGCAGACACCCAGACAACCACCACCACAGAACACAACACCTGCAACACATAGACCTCACAGTCAAACAGTCACAGCCCTTAAGGCCAAACACAATGCCAGACACACTAGTCATTGGTGACTCCATAGTCAGACACACTGACGTCCCGCTCACCAGACTGAGTAAGGAGAGAGTTACAGTAAGCTGCCTGTCGGGCGCTAGAATCCGCCACATAACGCAAGCACTCAGGTCTCTCAACAGCAGGTACAAATACGACTCAGTCATTGTCCACGCTGGTGTAAATGACCTGAGACGTACCTCCTTGGACTACATGAAAAGAGACATTGAGGAGCTCTCTGATTATGTAGCCCAGGCAGGTATGACCCTGACCTTGAGCAGTATCCTACCTTCACCAAGAATGATGCCACAATACAGAGATAAGATGATCAGCTTTAACAATTGGCTTAAACTCTGGTATCATTCAAAGGGGATCCAATGTCTGTCTGCCTGGGATGACATGCTGGACAAGCCACGCTGCTTCGCAAGGGACGGCTTGCACCTGTCACCCTGGGATTCTGGATATTGGCAAAGGCTCTTGCCACCCCATAGTGCCTTTTTAGGCAAGGCTCAAATTCTAAACCTACCACCCTAGAACACAAAAAGGAAAAAAACTAAGGGTAATGCTGCTCAATGCCAGAAGTCTAAATCTCAAAATGCACGCACTCGAGGCCCTTCTCAGTATGGAGAACATTGATGTTTGTGCTGTGACAGAAACCTGGTTCAAGGCTCCTGAGAGCACCCCAGCACTATCAGGTTTTACCTCATATCATGCGTTCCGGCCCCAAAATCCGGACAATACCAAGAAAGGAGGGGGGGTATCCATATTCATCAAGGACACCCACACCTCAAGACTGGTGACAACGCACGATGCATCGAAGACCATCCAGGTGCAATTAACCATAGGCAAGACTGCTCTGCAAATTGTAGCATGTTACAGGCCACCCTCACAAACTCAGGAACCTCACATGGCTTTCCTGAAAACACTGGAGGGGATAAATGTATCTCCAAACACCATCATACTAGGTGACTTCAATTACCCTAATATAGACTGGGAACACTACTCGAGCCCAAACACCCTAGCCCAAAAGTTCCTGGAATTCATAAACTCAAATGCCATGGAACAACTAGTCACCATCCCCACAAGAGGAGAAAACATACTTGATCTCATCATCACGAACATGGGAGCACAATGTTCAACACCGGAAGTATACCCCTCACTGGTGAGATCAGATCACAAACTAATCTCGCTGGAGGTCCTCATCCCACCCCACCTGAAATAAAAAAGACCACAGTAAAGAACTTCTCGAAAGCTGACTTCACACTTCTAAAGACTAGTGTGGTCTCCTTTAAGGCCCCCGAGCCGGTGGAAAACAGTATTCAAGCCGCTGAATCACTTACAAATGCCTTCTACCAGCACCTGCAGGACTGCATGGATAAGGCAATCCCAAGCAAAACAAAGACTCTTTGTACCAAAGGCAAGCGTCCAGTCTGGTGGACCCCAGCTATAAACAAACTCTACAACAAAAGGAGGAAGCTACTACAAGATAGAGCTAAATTCTTAAAAGGTAAGACACCTTTGATCACTATAAGTAAAAAACTAAGAGCTCTCATAAAATCATCCAAAGCAAATTTTGAGAGAAAAATAGCTAAAGACTCAAAAGACAATCATAAGGCCTTCTTTAGCTATGTTAGAAACCTGGGTGGAAACTCCCAGATATGCTCAGAACTAGTTCAAAATGATGTGAAGATTACTGATCCTACAGACATTGCCAACATACTGGCTGACAGGTTCAGTGCAAACTTCTCCCCTCCCCAAAAGGAGAGATATCTATACCAAACAATTGCAGCCCCCCAAACATCTCTAATGCCCAAGTGAGAACTGGTCTCTCCAAAGCAAAAAACACAGCATCCATGGGACCTGATGGTGTCCCCGGCTGTGTGCTCCACGAACTCAACGAGGAATTAAACCCACAGCTAGGACAACTGTTTAATCATAGTCTCACCTCTGGATACGTACCCAGGGAGTGGCGCACTGCGACTGTGGTCCCACTTCACAAAGGCGGTGCCTCCACCGACCCTGGAAATTACCGGCCCATTAGCTTGACAAGCCTTATCTGCAAAGCTATGGAGAGGATCATAATGGACCTCATAAATAAAGACATAGGGAATTTGCAGACTTTGGATCCAACCCAGTTTGGCTTTGTCAAAGGCAGATCATGCCTTCTAAACTTGGTTGACTTTTTCGAAACAGTCACCAAAGCCATTGATGAGGGAAAGGCAGTCCATACAGCCTACCTCGATCTGGCGAAGGCCTTCGATACAATACCCCACTCGGGTATCATTGAAAAACACATCAGCTTAAATGTTAACCCATACATCACAAGATGGGTTGCAAACTGGCTGAGTGACAGAACCCACAGGGTCAGAGTTGCTGGCGCCATGTCAGACTCAAAGCCTGTCACAAGTGGTGTCCCACAGGGCTCAGTCCTGGGCCCACTGTTGTTTGGCATCTACTTTTCCGAAGTACAAGCAAACACAGGAGGGTTATGGCTGACAAAGTTTGCAGATGACTGCAAACTGGGCGCCGTAGTCGAAAACACATCTGATACAGATATCCTTCAGAAGGGTCTCACAGAAACGGATAACTGGTGCCAGAGCCATGGCCTAAAGTTAAATGCCAAAAAATGCATAGTCATACCCTTCGGGAAAAACAAGGTTACCCCTAGCTACCACATAGGTGGCAATCCACTGAGCACAGAAGAAGTTATCAGGGACCTGGGGACCCAGGTTGACAGTAGTCTGTCATTCGACACCCATGTAGCTAAAGTAGTTAGGAAGACCTTCTACATTGCCCACCTTATCATGAAGGGATTCACATCTAGATCAAGGGAGGTCATAGTCTCCCTATACTCATCACTCATCAGACCAATGATTGAGTACAATGCCCCATTCGGAATGTATCTGACCCGACACTTGCAGTAGCTGGAGAGGCCACAAAAGTTCCTCACCAAAAGGATAAAGGGTCTCAAAAATCTGTCCTATGCTGCCCGACTGAAAGAACTCCAGCTCTATTCAGTAAACTTACCGCTGCTCAGAGGTGACCTTTGCCTGACATACAAGGCCATGTCAAACCCAGATTTTATGAATATGCTTCACCTCAAAAAATCTAGATCCATCAGAGCCACTAGGGCGGGAGACTTAAACCTCGACACGGCTATTAATAGGACGTGCTGGAGGGATAGATTCATCACCCAAAGACTCCCTATGCTATGGAACAAAATCCCGGTATATGTGAGGCAGAGCACCTCGCTGGCCTTGTTCAAGAGAAATCTTGACCAATGGATGGGAGATCGCAGATATACCCCAGGGATTACCTCAGTGTCACTGCTCGACAGAGGCACAACAAAATAATGGGTATAGTTCCCCATACTAAAGGGGTGGCGTAAGCCACAAAACTATGGGCTAGGCTTGTAAATGCCCTTGGGCAGATAGCCTAGTATGAACCTATGAACCTATAAGCAAGTTTGCAATTTCTATCTTTAGCTAAGAGGTCAAGACGGATGCAAACCTCTTAACTGCTGCTGCCACTGCTCAATCAATTTCACTCTTCACATTTATACACATAAACACACACACACACACACACACACACACACACACACACACACACAGAGCGATACACTGTTAATGTTTTTTTTTTTTTTTTACACTTGCTAACAAATGTTTTTCTGAGTCTAGGAACACTGGCCTCTGGAATATTTCAGCAGCATAAGGGAGATGCCATAGGAGTATCCCAGGCAGCTGCCATTCAAATTCTCTTGAATTTCCTGGTAGCAATGTGAACCAAAGTGGATGATTGCATCCACTTCCAAGCAACAGTCATGGATTAAAGAATTGCCATGCAGCAATTCTGTGCTACAGCCAATTTCCACTGCATCCTCGGTGCAATAGACTGCACCCACATTCCATTTAAAAGACTTGCTCTACCTGCTGCATAACTATACATCAAAACCAAGGGATGTCAGGTGGTGTGCTCAGCACATCCCACATTCTCATTACTAATACTATGCTGGCACACTCTGGTAGTGTCCATGATGCTGCAATATGAAGGAAAAGTGGTCTGAGGTCTGTTCACACTTCCTCTGGACAGTATTGCCTGTCCATCCAAGAAGACTGCGATCATGCTTGGGAGGAACCTCGATTATAACTTCATTCTCTCTCTGTGAGAAATTGTCTTCCCTACTTCTGCTTGACATCTGGAAGACAATGTGATAAGCAAATGTTATACTTTATATGGAGGCTTGCATATTAATATGATGATGTTACAAGCATATTTCAGTTTACTATCTCACCTATCATTTACAATGCAAAGCTGTGCTAAACAATCAGTTTCATTTGCATTACTGTTATGAAGAGATAATCAGAATAAATATGAAAACATGTCTGAATATGTAACATAAGAAGTAACAACATCATCACATGTACAATCCATTAAAAGTTGCGTAGGTCACATATGGGATTTGAACCCATGGCAGTGGATAAAATAACAGGTAAGGGACAACCACACAACTAATGTGCCATAGTAATGGTGTTCCACAGTTACATGCACATCCAAATAGAATGAGCATGTGTACTCCAAGAATGTCAGAAACCTGTTATATACAACCACCGTCAGTGATACACTTCAAAGCAAATGTTACTTTCATAACATGGTATGTAACACACATTAATGGAAGTTATATAGAAACAGTGCAGAAAAAAGTCAGCATATTAAATGAACTGTTATGCACTCATGGCAACATATCGACAATATAAACAGCCAGCCATCCTCATGTTGTGTCTATAAGACTGCATGCATTAACAACTACTATATCACTAAGCATCAGAAAGTATCTGTAAACTAGTCAATGAACATACAACTTACAGAAATCCTCAAAAGTCATTGGTTTCCATTAACATACCACAGATATTGCAAGTTAGTCAGAAATAACACTACAGATGCATTTTCAGTCTATCCATATCTATAGCTCACTGACACTAGTTTCTTTTTATCCATATGCTATTACCGCATATGAGGAAAATTTCCTTGTCTGTGGTGGTCTTTATCCACCCTTGTATGGATATTGTCGAATTCTGTCCCCCTTTTTCATGTTACAGACAGATTATAATGCAGACAATTTACCACAAAAAGGACTGACAACATGTATAAGTTGATTTATACAGATTAATGATAACATGGGTATATGACAATAGCAATCTACTCCACCACAATGCCAGCAGGTGACAGGTTATTGTTGAAGCTAGCTGTACATCAGCTATGCCTTAAAGTGTGTAAATAATATCACAAAGAGGGAATGTAGGGAAGAAGATCAGTAAAGTAGAAGTTAAAAAATAGAAGTTGAAGTTATGGAATGCCTGCCAAGTGAAGGATTTGTTGTAGAAAGTCTAACACTGGTTCATAGGTAGGTACTAGGCTATCTGCCCGAAGGCATTTATAAGCCTAGCCAGAATGTGTTGGCTTTCGCCACCCCCTTAGATTAGTTCCCTGTGCCTCTGTCCAGCAGAGCCACTGAAGTGATCCCCGGGGTAAACTTTCTGTTTCCCATCCACTCATCAAGGCTTCTCTTGAAGAGTGCTAGTGAGGAGCTCTGCCTAATGTAGATTGGAATCTTGTTCCAAAGCATGGGAAGTCTCTGGGACAGAAATCTATCCCTCCAGCACATCCTATTTATTGTTGTGGTGAGGTTTAGATCCCTAGAGAGTGTGGCTCAAGGGGATAAGGTTTCTTTAGGTGGAGCATGTCCATCAATTCTGGGTTGGACATGGCCTTGTATGTCAGGCAGACATCACCTCTGAGCAGGCGGTATGCAACTGAGAACAGCTGGAGTTTCTTCAGTCGAGCTGCATAGGGCATCTGTTTGAGGCCAGTGATCCTCTTGGTGAGGTACTTCTGTGGTCTTTCAAGCTGTTGCAGGTATCTTTTAAGGTACATCCCAAATGGGGCGTTGTATTCTATGATGGGTCTGATGAGTGATGAATAGAGGGGCACAATGACCTCTTTTGATCTGGATGAAAACCCTTTTGTGATTAGGTGGACCACATAGAAGGATTTTCTAACCACTTTGGCAATAGGATTATCAAGGGAGAGATTACTATCTACTTGGGTCCCCAGATTCCATATTAAGTTTTCCGTATTTAGGGGATTACCACCTATGTGGTAGTTTGTGGGTACTTTGTTATTTCCAAAGGGAATAACTATGTACTTTTTGGCATTTAGCTTGAGGCCATGATTTTGACACCAGGTATCTGTCTCATAGAAACCTTTTTGGAGGATGTCTGTGTCAGTCGGTGTGTCAATTATACCCTCTAGTTTGCAGTCATCTGCGAACTTGGTCAGCCATAGTCCTCCTGTGCTTGTCTATACCCCTGAGAAGTATACGCCGAAAAGGAGGGGGTCCTAGGACTGAGCACTGGGGAACGCCATTTGTAAATGGTTTAGAGTCAGACCTAGCTCCTGCAACTCTCACCATGTGGGTTCTGTCCATGAGCCAATTGACAACCCATCTTGTGACATAGGGGTTTATGTTCAGGCTGGTGAGCTTGTCTATAATACCAGAATGGGGAATGGTGTCAAAGACCTTTGCGAGGTCTAGGAAGGCTGTGTGTACCACCTTTCCCTCGTCTATATCCTTGGTAACTGTCTCAAAGAAGTCCAACAGGTTTAGGAGGCATGATCTGCCTTAACAAAGCCGAACTGGGTAGGGTGCAGTGTTTGGAGGTTCCCAATGTCTCTGTTAATGGGTTCCATGATGATGCGCTCCATAACCTTGCAGACCTAGTTAGTCAGGCTTATAGGGCAATAATTCCCGGTGTCTGTTGTGGCTCCACCTTTGTGGAGCGGAATAGCCATTGCTGTGCGCCACTCTATGGGTACGTAGCCTGTGGATAGGCTGAGTTTGAACAGTGTGTTTAGGTGAGGGGTTAGTTCATCTTTGAGCTTGTGTAGGACGCAGCCTAGGACACCATCCTGTCCCATTGATATTGTGTTTTTAGCTTTGGAGAGGGCTATTTTAACCTACATGTCTGTGATTTCGGGGGCTCTACATTCTTCTGGTGTGGTTATGGGCCCTTTTGGGGGTGAGAGGGGGGTGAAGTTTGCACTGAACCTATCTGCCAGGACGTTGGCAATATCGGTTGGTTCAGTGTATTTTGTGCCATTCTGCACTAACTCCGAGCAGATCTGAGAATTGCCACTTAGATTCTTGACATAGCTAAAGAATGCCTTGTGGTTATCTTTGGAGTCCTTGGCAAGTTTTCTTTCAAAGCTCGCCTTGGACGATTTTATGAGGGATCATAGTTTCTTGCTGATACTTATCAGGGATGTCTTCCCTTCTTGGGATTTTACTTTTATCTGTACTAGTTTCCTCCTTCTATTGGATAGCTTGTTTATGGCAGGGGTCCACCAGACTGGTTTCCTTTTCTTGCAGAAGTGAGTCTTGGTTTTGCTTGGGATAGCACGATCCATGCATTCTTGTAGGTGCCCGTAGAATGTATTAGTAAAGGATTTTGCAGCTTGGACAGTTTTATCCTTCCACATGGGGGCTTTGAAACTTTCCACCTCAGTCTTAAGTAATGTGAAGTTTGCTTTTGAAAAGTTTTTCACTGTGGTTTCCTTGTCCGGGGGTGGGGGCGGAATGTGGATATCCAAAGTGATTTGTTTATGGTCAGATCTAACCAGCGAGGGTTGACCTCCGGTGTGGAACACCGGTCGCCCATGTTGGTGATGACCAGGTCCAATATGTTGTCACCTCTGGTGGAAGTGTTGACCAGTTGTTCCAGGGCATTTGAGTTTATAAATTCTAGGAAATGTTAGGCAAGGGAGTTAGTACTCGAGTAGTTCTCCCAGTTAATGTTTGGGTAGTTGAAATCACCCAATATTAGGGTGTTTAGTAGGACCTTTATATTACCCAGTGTTTTCAGAAATGCAGAATGGGGGTCCTGGGACATGGTGGGTGATCTGTAGCAAGCTGCAATTTGAATTGCAGTTTTACCCACTGTTAGTTGCACGTGGATGATCTCTGAAGCATTGTGCTGTGCCACTAACCTGGAGGTGTGGGTATTTTTGATGAATATGGATACTCCCCCACCTTTTGTATTTCAGTCTGGGTTCTGTGGCCGAAATGTATGGTATGAGTTGTAGTTTTAGTGCTGGGGTGCTCTCTGGAGCCTTAAACCAGGTTTCTGTTACTGCACATATATCGATATTCTTCATAATGAAGAGTGTCTCAAGTGCGTACATTTTGAGGTTTAGACTTCTTTACATCATGACATGATGGAATGAGTCCTCAAAGTATGGAGAAGCAGGAAGATCAGGAGACACATAGGTTCATAGGTTGGTACTAGGCTATCGGCCCTAGGGCCTATACAAGCCTAGCCATAACAATTCCCTGGCTATTTCTTCCCACACTATTTACTTCCCTGGACCCTTGTCCAGCAAGGTGACTGACGTGACCCTTGGGGTAAATTTCCTTTCTCCCATCCAATCATCAAGGTTCCTTTTGAAGAGGGCCAAAGAGACACTCTGCTTGACATGTATGGGCAGTCTATTCCAGAGTCTGGGGAGTGTCTTGGTCAGGAACCTATCCCTCCAGCATGTTTTGTTTATTGTGATGACAAGATTTAAATCCCTGGAGCGTGTGGCTCTGAGGGATTGGGATTTCTTTAAGTGTAGCATGTCCAACACCTCTGAGTTTGACATGGCCTTGTACGTTAAGCAGAGATTGCCTCTGAGTAGACGATATGCGACAGAATATGAAGAAGAAATATGGACACGGGAAAGAAAGAGAGATTTAATATGGTGTAAAATTTATGCAAAGGAGAAAGCAAAATTAATAAATACAAAAAGAACAGCACCAAAGATTTTTGACAAAAATACAGGCAAAGGAACCCAGACATGGAATACTTTACAATACTAAAAATAAGAAGACAAAGAGGAAAAGTAGAAAAGGAGATCAGTAATGGAGAAGTTAAAGAAATAGAAACTTGAGGTTATGGAGCACCTGTGAAGTGTAGGGTTCATTATAGAAAATTTAACTCAGAAAGCACCACAACAGGATAGAGGAATGGACGAAAGCACCACAACAGGATAGAGGAATGGACATCCAAATTAAAGGGAAAGCAGTGGAACAGGAGGCAACTGGTCAGGTGCCATATGAAGATATTCTGGAGCTTTCCACAGGAAACCTGTATAAATGTTCACTTGAAGCTGGACAACAAAGGAAGGAACAGGAAACTGTGGCAACTCTGATGCAGTCAATGTTAAGGACTAATAGACCTGTGAGTTCCCATATGACAGAGCAACGGATGACGCAGGAACAAATTGAAGAGAATGTGCCACAGGAAGATGCTATAGAACTTTCTATGGAATGCCCGCAAAAAATGGAGAAAGATTAGTTGTGTGATATCTTACCAGAACCAAAGATGTCCTTCTCTTCTGTGTTGCAGTATTCTCACATGTGGGATCTTCCGCCTCAGGTCACCCAAACATCCAGCCCATGTACCAAAGCTTAAGCCTGGGTACTATAAAGTGCGTGGGATGTCACACACACAGGGTCCATAAATGTGACATTTGCACTCACAAAACTCAGAACTAATTACAAAGTCAGACAATAGTCTAAGTATAGCTGAAGGATGTCATCCAGACAGTGAAAAAGTCTCTACGAGGTAGGAGAGAGGGAAGGAATACTGCAACATAGAAGAGAAGGACATCTATGGTTATGGTAAGATTTGACACAACTAATCTATGTCCTTCTATTCTCATGTTGCAATCTATGAGGATATGTGTTTTTTGTTTTTCTGTATGGCTTTTTATACACATCTTAAAAGCTTTATGTTACTTGGTCCTAAGTGGTTATGTATCAGATTCATTTGTGTTTTAATAGCGTTTTTATGGTAAGATTTAGTCAGGTTTACAAAACCGTCCAAATGATTTTATTTAGTTTTAAAAAAACATAAACAGTGCTTATATTAACTATGCATTCATATCGTTTTTTTAGGTAGAAAAATATTTAGAAATGTTTTTTGTACAAACTCTTTGCAAACGCTTCTAACCAGTTCCGGTCAAATGAACTAAGTTTTCGGTTGCGATGGTAACCGTAAAACAGTCTATTTTGTGATATATCTGTTAGTATTTAGATGCGCAGGGATCTCATTGCTTTTTATTTGTTTAAGCATAGACTTACTGATGAATTGCAATAAGTTCTTTAATTATTTGATTGTTAAATATTCTTTAGCTCACAAATTGTATTAAGAGCTTTGTATAAGACATATTTTAGATTTTATAAATACTCACAATGAATGCAACGCCTCTCACAGTTTGATAGCATTGCCGTTTTAAATAATGATTGAAGTACCTAATTATATAGGGCTTGGTTTTAAACATTGTATTATTTAAGCACCTATATGCAGAGTTTTCATTTGTCTGATGAAGCGTGGCTGTGACCACGCCGAAAGCGCTACCTTCAGTAATTATATCTACAATAAAGAAGAGTTCTATACTTTTATTACGGCTGTCAACAATCTTTTGAAACAAGTGACTTTTGGAACTGTATTTTGAAACAGTAACCGCATTTTATTTTACCAATTGACTACATCGTGGTGAGATCAGGTTTCTGCTTTTTACAGTGTATCCGTTTGTGTTACCTGATCTCTTGGAGCTGCAGTTACCTCTTGGTTTTTTTCAATTTTGTCTGTGTGGTAACTGCTCTACGCGATGGATTCTACAACTGTAGAACTAGACTACAGACCAGAGTCGAGGGAATTTTCAGCTATACCAGAAGGATTGTTGCATCATGTCGCTAACCCTTTATTGGCTTTGGAACTGGGTGGGTCGCTTAATACTCCTGTATCTATTCTACCTGAAGAAAACCTTGCAGATTTCAACTTGGCTGTGAAAGAGTTTGAAGACAAGTTGTACCTACTACAAAGGTATGCCTGGCAAAGGCAACACCTTGAAGCTTCTATACACCATCGCATCGTACCCCGAGGAATGCGTGTTTTTTGCATGCCGTCATATGGGACTAATCACCCGGTGCTCTTGAAAAAGTGGCAGGACCTAAACATTGAGCAAGGCTTCAGGTATATGTCACTTTTAAATGAATATTTTTTACCACTTGAGACTAAGTTACGTACTGAAATAGACATAACTCATAAAAATTTAACTGACAAGTTTAAATCAGATTTTGCTAAAAACAGACTGCAAACCATTTTCTCGCAAGTGAATTCTTTCAGTGAGAAATTAAAACAAATAAAACTGAAAAAGTTGCAGAGGGATTTTAATGATTTCCAAACAGGTCAGATTTTTGTCTGGCCCAGGCATAATAATGCACAAACTCAAGTGCAAAGGCCAGCTTCTCCGACACATACTAATGATAATGTTATAAATCATGATGTTGCTTCCTCATCCGTTGGAGATTTAGCCCTGTCTACTTTACCTACAACTGATAATAATTCTGCTCAACCTAGTGAGACGGATTTTCCTAGACTAACTGCTTATTCTGCAACACCACCTCCTAACCAACTAGCTTTTGCTAATATGCATAATGACATTCGTTTAGGTGCGAAACCTAAAGTTGCTCAAGAAGCAAGTCGTTTTTTACCTTATCCCATAAAAATACAACACCAAGGGAGAGGACGCTCTCAAAGCAGAGGGCCAAGAAAAAGGAAAATTTCCGAAGAGAGATATGGAACGACTCGAAGGCAAAGGATGTGACTGACATATTTGTCAATTTATCTAATTTTGATTTGTGTATATCTGATGCTAGCTTGATTAACAAGGGCCTAAACTTTATACCAGCACAGTGTAGTAACTTGGCTGAAGTTTTATGTGAGCTACGTATTTTTTGTAGAAATATAGCCCTTAAAATGTTTTTTAAAAACACCACTACAGCATACAACAATGAAGCTCTACATTCTGACTCAGTGTTTCTAAGACAAAAAAGTAATTTTTCACCTCCACTACCTTTCAGCATTGACTGTTTCCTAAAGGCCTGTGAGAGAGATTTTTATAAACTTTTTTCTACTAAGAAGAATAAAATAGCATATGTAAATTTAACATCTAGTGAAATGGCATCCCTGAAGAAATTTAAGCAGCTTTCTGACATCACCTTTAGACCTGCTGATAAAGGTGGTGGAATTATAGTTATGAATACTGCAGACTATGTCACACTGATGTTAAGTATGTTATCTGATCAAGAAACTTATTCTATTATTTCCCAGAAAAAAGTTTGTTCTATTATAAATAATGTACATGCAACTTTACATGACCTTCTAATGTGCCGACAAATTACACCAGAAGAATATAAATACTTGTACATTGAGTTCCCCACTACTCCTACAATAAAAGGCCTGCCAAAGATTCACAAACAGGTACACCCCATACCTCTTAGGCCTATAGTTTCAGGCTGTAATTGGGTAACTGCCACTATTTCTACTGCTCTTGAAAAATTCCTTAGGCCTGTAGTGGATTCGGTTCCAACTTTATTAAAAGATACCTATGACTTGTTAAACAGCCTTAAAAATGTAACATTGAATATTGGGACTGATGAGTATATGCTAATAACATTAGATGTAAAAAATCTTTTTACGTCCATCCCCAATGATTTGGGTCTGGAAGCAATTAGAGAATTACTTGTTAGAGACACCAACTTCTCCACTGATAAAATCATTCTAATTTGTCAACTATTGGATTTAGTGCTCAACAATAACATCTTTATGTTTGATAACATTACGTATTTGCAGACATGGGGTGTAGCTATGGGCACCCCATGCGCAAATACGTATGCAAATTTAGTGGTCCTGAATTGGGAAAAAGAACACTTGTTCACCAATCCTGCTTTTGATAAAATCAAGTTCTACAAACGTTTTGTAGACGATGTTCTCCTAATTTGGCAGGGTACCCTAGAGGAATTTACACATTTCTTACACCATTTAGAAACCACTACCAGTTATTTGAAATTTACAGTGGAAGCATCTATGAAACAAGTAGAATTCCTGGATGTCTTCCTGACACTTAATGAACATGGAAAAATTACGTCTTCCATTTTCAGGAAACCCACATGGACTAATACACTACTTCATTTCAGTAGCATGCATCCTAGGCATATGTTCCCAGGAATAGTTAAGAGCCAGTTCACTAGACTAACCAGACTTTGCCAGGACAGTATTGTTTTAGAAAAAGAATCTGAGTTACTAGAGCAATTCTTTTTGGATAGAGGTTATGATTTTAAGCTTGTCAATTCTATTAAAACAACACTATACATCCTACAGAATTTACACCACATATGGTTAAGAAACCCATTTCCTTTATTTATAAAAACACCAATGATACTATAAAAATACCATATATCTTAAAATATACTAGTGATGTGAAGTGTTTGGAGAATATTATACGGAATAATTGGAACATATTGCAGACAGACATCCTAGTAACCAATTTGGTGGGTAACTATCCTTCTTTCTTGTACAAAAACTGTTCTAACTTAAAACAAATCCTATGTAAAGATTCTGTATTAAATGCTAAGAAATCTACCCAAGATATGGGGACAGTTTCATGTGGTACTTGTACCAGGTGTAAACTGATTTGTTCTGATTTAACCTTTATTCATCCTACTCTAGGTTTTACTTATTATATTAATGTTTCAGCTACCTGTCAGACTAAAAACCTGGTATATTTAGCAACTTGTACAAAATGCACAGCATTTTATATTGGATTGACTAAAAGAAGACTAACTGATCGCATCTACGATCATTTGTACGAAATAAAGAAAGAAATAGACACTAATGCGTTAGCACAACATATAATAGAACACAAAGAACACACTTTTTTATTCAGGGTACTTGAAAAAGTAACTCTGAATCCCAGAGGCGGAGATAATATTAATAATCTAGCCCTGGCAGAATTAAAGTGGATTTTAAAATTTAATGCCCATAGTTACCCTGGATTGAACACTTCAGTTTCTATCAAACCCATTTTAAATAATAGAAAACGTTAAAATCTATGTTCAAAAAATTTTTTTGATGTATGTTCCTTATTTTCAAAAAATTTCTAAATTATGCTATAAGGTACATAATTTAATATTCTTGCCATAACATTAGTTCAGTATTAGTTACTTTTTACTTATTATTTTTATTCATTTTTTCATAATCTCACCCTTTATATTCTGTATTTTATGGGTAACTAGTACCTTTAGTTAAATCGGTTTTAACTTTTATATGTATATACTTTTATATGTATACATATTTTGGAATTAAATTAAATCAAATCAATTCTATTTAAATAGATGCATCTCACTAGCCTTAAGGTAAAGGAAATATTTTGACATAAAAAAACCCTACATTTTCATTAAAACTGAGGTTCTTACAATTAACATTTATTAATTGTTATTCATGCATTTATTTATTCATTTAATATTTGATATTTATTAATCAATCATTAGATTTTTCTTAAATAAATAAAGAATAAAAATTTTTTTATATAAAAAATGTTATGCCATAACCTCAGGAACTTATGGGTACATAAACTCTAGCAGTTTATATTAAATGGATTTGATTACTTATTTGTATTTGATTCATTTGATTTTCATTTTTATTATTTTTTATGGTATTTGGTTTTATTCAAGATTATATACTACATTAATAATATTTCATTATTCAAATCATGGGTATTGACATAGATATATAACTGTATATTTATATTTATTCACATATTTATAGTTTATTTACGCATATACATTTATACTCGTTGTTGTCTATATATTCTTATTCCTCCATATACAAGCACCATAGTTGTCTTATGCCTTCTCAGCAGTTTATTTATGGCTTCGATCCTGATTTATAATAATTAACTCTGCAATTCCAGCACTGTCGCATTTTTCTATCTCATAGTTATCGCGTCCTATTGGATGCGCTTATATTTTAAGATACTAGCACAATTCGGTTGATTTGATCTAGGTTTCTATCTATGAGGATATGTGTTTTTTGTTTTCTGTATGGCTTTTTATACACATCTTAAAAGCTTTATGTTACTTGGTCCTAAGTGGTTATGTATCAGATTCATTTGTGTTTTAATAGCGTTTTTATGGTAAGATTTAGTCAGGTTTACAAAACCGTCCAAATGATTTTATTTAGTTTTAAAAAAACATAAACAGTGCTTATAATAACTATGCATTCATATCGGTTTTTTAGGTAGAAAAATATTTAGAAATGTTTTTTGTACAAACTCTTTGCAAACGCTTCTAACCAGTTCCGGTCAAATGAACTAAGTTTTCGGTTGTGATGGTAACCGTAAAACAGTCTATTTTGTGATATATCTGTTAGTATTTAGATGCGCAGGGATCTCATTGCTTTTTATTTGTTTAAGCATAGACTTACTGATGAATTGCAATAAGTTCTTTAATTATTTGATTGTTAAATATTCTTTAGCTCACAAATTTTATTAAGAGCTTTGTATAAGACATATTTTAGATTTTATAAATACTCACAATGAATGCAACGCCTCTCACAGTTTGATAGCATTGCCGTTTTAAATAATGATTGAAGTACCTAATTATATAGGGCTTGGTTTTAAACATTGTATTATTTAAGCACCTATATGCAGAGTTTTCATTTGTCTGATGAAGCGTGGCTGTGACCACGCGAAAGCGCTTACCTTCAGTAATTATATCTACAATAAAGAAGAGTTCTATACTTTTATTACGGCTGTCAACAATTTTTTGGAACAAGTGACTTTTGGAACTGTATTTTGAAACAGTAACCGCATTTTATTTTACCAATTGACTACATCGTGGTGAGATCAGGTTTCTGCTTTTTACAGTGTATCCGTTTGTGTTACCTGATCTCTTGGAGCTGCAGTTACCTCTTGGTTTTTTTCAATTTTGTCTGTGTGGTAACTGCTCTACGCGATGGATTCTACAACTGTAGAACTAGACTACAGACCAGAGTCGAGGGAATTTTCAGCTATACCAGAAGGATTGTTGCATCATGTCGCTAACCCTTTATTGGCTTTGGAACTGGGTGGGTCGCTTAATACTCCTGTATCTATTCTACCTGAAGAAAACCTTGCAGATTTCAACTTGGCTGTGAAAGAGTTTGAAGACAAGTTGTACCTACTACAAAGGTATGCCTGGCAAAGGCAACACCTTGAAGCTTCTATACACCATCGCATCGTACCCCGAGGAATGCGTGTTTTTTGCATGCCGTCATATGGGACTAATCACCCGGTGCTCTTGAAAAAGTGGCAGGACCTAAACATTGAGCAAGGCTTCAGGTATATGTCACTTTTAAATGAATATTTTTTACCACTTGAGACTAAGTTACGTACTGAAATAGACATAACTCATAAAAATTTAACTGACAAGTTTAAATCAGATTTTGCTAAAAATAGACTGCAAACCATTTTCTCGCAAGTGAATTCTTTCAGTGAGAAATTAAAACAAATAAAACTGAAAAAGTTGCAGAGGGATTTTAATGATTTCCAAACAGGTCAGATTTTTGTCTGGCCCAGGCATAATAATGCACAAACTCAAGTGCAAAGGCCAGCTTCTCCGACACATACTAATGATAATGTTATAAATCATGATGTTGCTTCCTCATCCGTTGGAGATTTAGCCCTGTCTACTTTACCTACAACTGATAATAATTCTGCTCAACCTAGTGAGACGGATTTTCCTAGACTAACTGCTTATTCTGCAACACCACCTCCTAACCAACTAGCTTTTGCTAATATGCATAATGACATTCATTTAGGTGCGAAACCTAAAGTTGCTCAAGAAGCAAGTCGTTTTTTACCTTATCCCATAAAAATACAACACCAAGGGAGAGGACGCTCTCAAAGCAGAGGGCCAAGAAAAAGGAAAATTTCCGAAGAGAGATATGGAACGACTCGAAGGCAAAGGATGTGACTGACATATTTGTCAATTTATCTAATTTTGATTTGTGTATATCTGATGCTAGCTTGATTAACAAGGGCCTAAACTTTATACCAGCACAGTGTAGTAACTTGGCTGAAGTTTTATGTGAGCTACGTATTTTTTGTAGAAATATAGCCCTTAAAATGTTTTTTAAAAACACCACTACAGCATACAACAATGAAGCTCTACATTCTGACTCAGTGTTTCTAAGACAAAAAAGTAATTTTTCACCTCCACTACCTTTCAGCATTGACTGTTTCCTAAAGGCCTGTGAGAGAGATTTTTATAAACTTTTTTCTACTAAGAAGAATAAAATAGCATATGTAAATTTAACATCTAGTGAAATGGCATCCCTGAAGAAATTTAAGCAGCTTTCTGACATCACCTTTAGACCTGCTGATAAAGGTGGTGGAATTATAGTTATGAATACTGCAGACTATGTCACACTGATGTTAAGTATGTTATCTGATCAAGAAACTTATTCTATTATTTCCCAGAAAAAAGTTTGTTCTATTATAAATAATGTACATGCAACTTTACATGACCTTCTAATGTGCCGACAAATTACACCAGAAGAATATAAATACTTGTACATTGAGTTCCCCACTACTCCTACAATAAAAGGCCTGCCAAAGATTCACAAACAGGTACACCCCATACCTCTTAGGCCTATAGTTTCAGGCTGTAATTGGGTAACTGCCACTATTTCTACTGCTCTTGAAAAATTCCTTAGGCCTGTAGTGGATTCGGTTCCAACTTTATTAAAAGATACCTATGACTTGTTAAACAGCCTTAAAATGTAACATTGAATATTGGGACTGATGAGTATATGCTAATAACATTAGATGTAAAAATCTTTTTACGTCCATCCCCAATGATTTGGGTCTGGAAGCAATTAGAGAATTACTTGTTAGAGACACCAACTTCTCCACTGATAAAATCATTCTAATTTGTCAACTATTGGATTTAGTGCTCAACAATAACATCTTTATGTTTGATAACATTACGTATTTGCAGACATGGGGTGTAGCTATGGGCACCCCATGCTAAATACGTATGCAAATTTAGTGGTCCTGAATTGGGAAAAAGAACACTTGTTCACCAATCCTGCTTTTGATAAAATCAAGTTCTACAAACGCGTTTTGTAGACGATGTTCTCCTAATTTGGCAGGGTACCCTAGAGGAATTTACACATTTCTTACACCATTTAGAAACCACTACCAGTTATTTGAAATTTACAGTGGAAGCATCTATGAAACAAGTAGAATTCCTGGATGTCTTCCTGACACTTAATGAACATGGAAAAATTACGTCTTCCATTTTCAGGAAGCCCACATGGACTAATACACTACTTCATTTCAGTAGCATGCATCCTAGGCATATGTTCCCAGGAATAGTTAAGAGCCAGTTCACTAGACTAACCAGACTTTGCCAGGACAGTATTGTTTTAGAAAAAGAATCTGAGTTACTAGAGCAATTCTTTTTGGATAGAGGTTATGATTTTAAGCTTGTCAATTCTATTAAAAACAACACTATACATCCTACAGAATTTACACCACATATGGTTAAGAAACCCATTTCCTTTATTTATAAAAACACCAATGATACTATAAAAATACCATATATCTTAAAATATACTAGTGATGTGAAGTGTTTGGAGAATATTATACGGAATAATTGGAACATATTGCAGACAGACATCCTAGTAACCAATTTGGTGGGTAACTATCCTTCTTTCTTGTACAAAAACTGTTCTAACTTAAAACAAATCCTATGTAAAGATTCTGTATTAAATGCTAAGAAATCTACCCAAGATATGGGGACAGTTTCATGTGGTACTTGTACCAGGTGTAAACTGATTTGTTCTGATTTAACCTTTATTCATCCTACTCTAGGTTTTACTTATTATATTAATGTTTCAGCTACCTGTCAGACTAAAACCTGGTATATTTAGCAACTTGTACAAAATGCACAGCATTTTATATTGGATTGACTAAAAGAAGACTAACTGATCGCATCTACGATCATTTGTACGAAATAAAGAAAGAAATAGACACTAATGCGTTAGCACAACATATAATAGAACACAAAGAACACACTTTTTTATTCAGGGTACTTGAAAAAGTAACTCTGAATCCCAGAGGCGGAGATAATATTAATAATCTAGCCCTGGCAGAATTAAAGTGGATTTTAAAATTTAATGCCCATAGTTACCCTGGATTGAACACTTCAGTTTCTATCAAACCCATTTTAAATAATAGAAAACGTTAAAATCTATGTTCAAAAAATTTTTTTGATGTATGTTCCTTATTTTCAAAAAATTTCTAAATTATGCTATAAGGTACATAATTTAATATTCTTGCCATAACATTAGCTCAGTATTAGTTACTTTTTACTTATTATTTTTATTCATTTTTTCATAATCTCACCCTTTATATTCTGTATTTTATGGGTAACTAGTACCTTTAGTTAAATCGGTTTTAACTTTTATATGTATATACTTTTATATGTATACATATTTTGGAATTAAATTAAATCAAATCAATTCTATTTAAATAGATGCATCTCACTGGCCTTAAGGTAAAGGAAATATTTTGACATAAAAAAACCCTACATTTTCATTAAAACTGAGGTTCTTACAATTAACATTTATTAATTGTTATTCATGCATTTATTTATTCATTTAATATTTAATATTTATTAATCAATCATTAGATTTTTCTTAAATAAATAAAGAATAAAAAATTTTTTATATAAAAAATGTTATGCCATAACCTCAGGAACTTATGGGTACATAAACTCTAGCAGTTTATATTAAATGGATTTGATTACTTATTTGTATTTGATTCATTTGATTTTCATTTTTATTATTTTTTATGGTATTTGGTTTTATTCAAGATTATATACTACATTAATAATATTTCATTATTCAAATCATGGGTATTGACATAGATATATAACTGTATATTTATATTTATTCACATATTTATAGTTTATTTATGCATATACATTTATACTCGTTGTTGTCTATATATTCTTATTCCTCCATATACAAGCACCATAGTTGTCTTATGCCTTCTCAGCAGTTTATTTATGGCTTCGATCCTGATTTATAATAATTAACTCTGCAATTCCAGCACTGTCGCATTTTTCTATCTCATAGTTATCGCGTCCTATTGGATGCGCTTACATTTTAAGATACTAGCACAATTCGGTTGATTTGATCTAGGTTTCTATCTATGAGGATATGTGTTTTTTGTTTTTCTGTATGGCTTTTTATACACATCTTAAAAGCTTTATGTTACTTGGTCCTAAGTGGTTATGTATCAGATTCATTTGTGTTTTAATAGCGTTTTTATGGTAAGATTTAGTCAGGTTTACAAAACCGTCCAAATGATTTTATTTAGTTTTAAAAAAACATAAACAGTGCTTATAATAACTATGCATTCATATCGGTTTTTTAGGTAGAAAAATATTTAGAAATGTTTTTTGTACAAACTCTTTGCAAACGCTTCTAACCAGTTCCGGTCAAATGAACTAAGTTTTCGGTTGTGATGGTAACCGTAAAACAGTCTATTTTGTGATATATCTGTTAGTATTTAGATGCGCAGGGATCTCATTGCTTTTTATTTGTTTAAGCATAGACTTACTGATGAATTGCAATAAGTTCTTTAATTATTTGATTGTTAAATATTCTTTAGCTCACAAATTGTATTAAGAGCTTTGTATAAGACATATTTTAGATTTTATAAATACTCACAATGAATGCAACGCCTCTCACAGTTTGATAGCATTGCCGTTTTAAATAATGATTGAAGTACCTAATTATATAGGGCTTGGTTTTAAACATTGTATTATTTAAGCACCTATATGCAGAGTTTTCATTTGTCTGATGAAGCGTGGCTGTGACCACGCGAAAGCGCTTACCTTCAGTAATTATATCTACAATAAAGAAGAGTTCTATACTTTTATTACGGCTGTCAACAATTTTTTGGAACAAGTGACTTTTGGAACTGTATTTTGAAACAGTAACCGCATTTTATTTTACCAATTGACTACATCGTGGTGAGATCAGGTTTCTGCTTTTTACAAAGTCAGACAATAGTCTAAGTATAGCTGAAGGATGTCATCCAGACAGTGAAAAAGTCTCTACGAGGTAGGAGAGAGGGAAGGAATACTGCAACATAGAAGAGAAGGACATCTATGGTTATGGTAAGATTTGACACAACTAATCTATGTCCTTCTATTCTCATGTTGCAGTATTCTCGCATATGGGAGAGTACCACAGCTCATGCAGAGAAAAGGGTGGAGGAAGAGGTAGCAGTCTCCAGGAATCCATGGAAGATCACTTTTGTAAATCTTGCCCTAGCTCTGGGGCTGTTATCCAATTTATAGTGTTTAGTGAATGTGTGTACAGAAGACCAGGTGGCTGCCTCTAGGATAGTGGCTGTATCCAGGCCTTTCAGAAAGGCTCCTGAAGAGGCCACTTCTCTAGAAGAGTAGGCTTTAACTGTGTGGGGTAACTTTACCATGGAAAGAGTAACAGAAGGATATAGTTTTGCCGATTCAGGAGGATATTGTCTGTTTGGATACCGCTTTCCCCAGGCCCCTGGGGTGAAAGGATATAAAGAGTTTGTTGGACTTTCCAATGTCCTTAGTATTATCCAGATAAAACCTCAGTTGCCTGTGAACATCTAGGGAATGTAGCACGCTCTCACTGTCTAGTGACGGGAAGAAAGTGGGTAAATGGATAGATTGGTTGAGGGACAGTTCATTGACCACTTTGGGCATTATGGAGGGTTTAGTACAAAGAGAAACCCTGCCCTTGTGTAAAATGGTCTAGGGTGAAGTAGCCATGAATGCTTGTAACTCACAGACTCTTCTAGCTGAGGTAAGGGTTACTAACAAGATAGTTTTCCAGGTGTACACCATTAACTCATTACATCCGAGTGATGCCTCCAGGTGCATCTGCAGTTAACTCTTACTGATGCCTCTAGGCTTCAAATATTGCTAATTCATATTTGCATCAATAACTACAAAACCATGCTATGTATGAGGTTTTTAAAAGATTATATCTTAAAACTTCCACAATGGCAAACTCAATTGCATTAAAATTTGGCCTTTGTCTAGTGCAGGTAAATAGATATTAGCTGTCGTTTTTATATTAGTTTATATAGATATAATTTTCACATTGTTCTTATTTCAACAACCAAGTAGCACAGACAGAACTCCTTAGCCTCATATGAAAGCTCTCAGCTAGATGAATAAAATGTTGCTGACAGTATGTGTGTAACTTGTGTGGTTGCTGAGATATTCCAAGTTTACAAAATATTACAAAGATAATAGTTACTGTGTTTACTGTGACTTATAAAATTTGGTTTAAGACCTAGAACCTAAAGAGCGCTACCACTAAAAAATAGTTTGTGCTGAAGAGTTTGCCATTTATACTTTCATAACCCCTATTGTTCCAGAAATATAAACATTTGTTTGAAACACGAGGACATAATTTGTTTCTGTCAAAAGGCTTAGGCTCTACCCATTGGAAGTTACATTGCAAAATTCCGAAGCTCCATTGGAGTGAATGAGTTAAAGTGGCAGAAGCTGCAGGTTCAAAAAGGGCAGTGGTAAGTTTCTCAAGAACAAACTTCAGGTCCCAAGGAGGAGGGATGGGTTTCCTTGCTGGTCTGATGTGGAGAACTCCCTTAAGAAAAACTTTCACCTCCAATCTCGACAACAAGGGGTGGATCAATAGGTAAGCAGGCTCAAATGGCTGACAAATGGAGCATCACTGAAGAGTATGAAAGTTCTGATTTTAGAAGCTCACTCACATAGGCCAGCACTAGAGGTACATCCACTTGGAAGGGGTCTAGCTGCCTTTGAAGACACCAGCTGGAGAGCTTCTTCCATTTTGATAAATAGGATCTCCTGGTAGTAGATTTCCTGGCCTCCTGCAGGACAGATACCATGTTTTCTGAGTAAAAGTGTCTGAATAATAAACTAAAGCACTACACCCTCTTATACTCCCTTTAAGTACTTGGCTCCCTATTGGTCCTTTCTGATCAATCAAAAAGTAGTTTGTTATACTATTCTGGCATGTCCAAAAGTCAGTTTCGGGTTTACTCTCCAGTCCAGCTGGTGAATCTGGGAATCTTGAGGCAATGTTACAACTGCCTTATGTACACAGACCACCTTCTCCTCCTCCCAACAAGCTCAAATATATGTGAGAGATGCAACTATATAGCCAAACTCAAGGCTGAGCTCTCTCAACCCAGTACTGGCACAGTCAGTCAGGAGGAGAAGTTAACCACACACACCACGAATCCAGTCTCACATAGACCTATCGCAACAGCAAAACAAAAACATAAACGCACAAAAACATACTCAGAGGCTCTAAATAAAAATCTGCACAAGCAGCAGAGACCTCCAAAGCAGACATACAAGCAACCGCTACCCCACAACAATACCCACGTATCACATAGTTCACAAAGTCAGTGTGCCACACAGTCACAGCCCTTAAGGCTAAACAACACACCTAATACACTTGTAATAGGTGACTCTATTGTCAGACACACTGATGTCCCAATCACCAGACTGAACAAGGAGAAGGTCACTGTAAGCTGCCTGTTGGGTTCCGGGATCCGCCACATAACACAAACACTCAGGTCACTCCAAAGCAAGTACAAATATGACTCCGTTATTGTCCACGCTGGTGTGAATGACCTGAGACGTACCTCCCTGGACTACATGAAAAGAGACATAGAGGAGCTCTCTGATCATGTAGCTCAGGCCGGTATGACCCTGACCTTGAGTAGCATCTTACCCTCACCAAGTATGATACCATAGTATAAAGACATAATTATCAATTTTAACAATTGGCTAAAGTATTGGTGTCATTCAAAGGGGATCCAGTGTCTGTCAGCCTGGGATGACATGCTCGACAAGCCACGTTGCTTCACTAGGGACGGCTTGCACCTGTCACCCCTGGGCTTTCGAATACTTGCTAAGGCTCTTGCCACCTCCATAGTGCCTTTTTTAGGCAAGGCCCAAAAGACAAACCCACCTCCATAGACAACACAAGGAAAAAGAAACTAAGGGTAATGCTGCTCAACGCCAAAAGTCTAAACCTCAAGATGCATGCACTCGAGGCTCTCCTCAGTATGGAGAATATCGATGTCTGTGCAGTAACAGAAACCTGGTTCAAGGCTCCTGAGAGCACCCCAGCACTACCAGGTTATACCTCATACCATGCTTTTCAACCCCAAAACTCGGACCGAACCACAAAAGGAGGAGGAGTATCCATATTCATCAAAGATACCCACACCTCCAGGTTAGTGGCACTGCACGAAGCATCGGAGACCATCCATGTGCAACTAACAGTGGGCAAAACTGCCTTTCAGTTTGTAGCCTGCTACAGACCACTCTCCCAAACTCAGGAGCCCCACTCGGCTTTCCTGAGAACACTGGAGAATATGAAGGTCTCTCCAAACACCATTATATTGGGTGACTTCAACTACCCTAACATAGACTGGGAGCACTACTCAAGCCCCAACACCCTCGCCCAATGGTTCCTAGAATTTATAAACTCAAATGCTATGAAACAACTGGTCACCACTCCCACAAGAGGGGAATTGGACCTGATCATCACCAACACGGTGACTCTATGTTCCATACCAAAGGTATACCCCTCATTGGTAAGATCTGACCATAAATTAATCTCACTGGACATCCATATCCCGTCTCCACCCCCAGCCAAGAAAACCACGGTGAAGAACTTCTCAAAAGCAAACTTCACACTTCTCAAAACCGAGGTGGAATCCTTCAAAGCCCCCGGGCCAGTGGCAAATGCGTCCCAATCCACAGAATCCTTTACAAACGCATTCTATGGACACCTACAGGAATGCATGGATCGTGCTATCCCAAATAAAACCAAAACTCACTCCTCCAAAGGCAGGAGACCTGTCTGGTGGACCCCGGCAACAGAAGGAGGAAGCTACTAGATGATAGAGCAAAATCCCAAAAAGGGAAGGCATCTCTGATCAGTACTAGCAAGAAACTACGATCCCTCATAAAATCATCTAAGGCCAGCTTCGAAAGACAAATTGCACAAGACGCTAAAGATAATCACAAGGCCTTCTTCAGTTATGTCAGGAACCTGGGTGACAAAAAATACACTGAACCCACAGACATTGCCAACATCCTGGCAGACAGGTTCAGTGCAAACTTCTCCCCCCCTGTCCCCCCAAAAGAGCAAATGTCTATCCCAACAGAGTGTAGCCTCCCTGATATCACAGATGCACAGGTGAGAGCTGCCCTCTCCAAAGCAAAAAACACAGCATCAATTGGACCGGATGGTGTCCCGGGCTGCGTCTTACATGAGCTCCAAGAAGAACTGAACCCTCACATAAAGTCACTGTTCAATCTCAGCCTTACTACAAAATATGTACCCAAGGAATGGCATACAGCAACAGTGGTCCCACTCCACAAAGGTTGTGCCACAACGTACCCCGGAAACTATCGCCCTATAAGCCTGACTAGCCTGGTCTGCAAAGCTATGGAGCGTATCATCATGGAACTCATAAACAAAGACATTGGGAACCTCCAGACACTGGATCCTACCCAATTCGGCTTTTAAGGGCAAATCTTGCCTCTTGAACCTGGTTGACTTCTTTGAAAGAGTCATCAAGGCCATAGATGAAGGGAAGGTAGTCCACACAGCCTACCTGGACCTCGCAAAAGCCTTTGACATAATACCCCACTTCGGCATCATAAATAAGCTCACCAGCTTAAATATCAACCCCTATGTGACAAGATGGGTTTCAAACTGGCTCAAGGATAGAACCCACATGGTCAGAATTGCAGGTGCCATTTCAGAATCTAAACCAGTTACAAGTGGCATCCCTCAAGGCTCAGTCCTGAGACCTCTCTTGTTCGGTATATATTTCTCTGAGGTACAGACTAACACAGGAGGACTATGTCTGACCAAGTTCGCAGATGACTGCAAACTAGGTGCCATAATCGACTCTCTGACTGACACAAGCATCTTCCAAAAGGGTCTCACAGAGACTGATAACTGGTGCCAGAGCCATGGCCTAAAGCTAAATGTCAAAAAGTGCATAGTCATCCCCTTTGGGAAAAACAAAGTGACCAAGTTCGCAGATGACTGCAAACTGGGTGCCATAATCGACTCTCCGACTGACACAAGCATCTTCCAACTGGGTCTCACATTGACAGATAACTGGTGCCAGAGCCATGGCCTAAAGCTAAATGACAAAAAGTGCATAGTCATCCCCTTTGGGAAAAACAAAGTGCCCACAAATTACCACATAGGTGGTAATCCATTAAGTACGGAAGAAGTAATTAGGGATGTGGGGACCCAAGTAGATAGCAATCTCTCCTTTGACAATCACGTTGCCAAGGTGATTAGAAAGCCCTTCCATATATCCCACCTTATCACAAAAGGGTTCACATCTATATCAAGAGAGGTCATTGTGCCCCTCTACTCATCAGGCCCATAATTTAATACAATGCCCCATTTGGGATGTACCTTACCCGACACCTGCAGCAACTGGAAAGACCCCAAAAGTACCTCACCAAGAGGATCAAGGGACTCAAACAGATGCCCTACGCAGTTAGGCTAAAGAAACTCCAGCTCTACTCAGTTGCTTACCACCTACTCAGAGGCAATCTGTGCCCGACGTATAAAGCCATGTCCAACCCAGAATTAATGGACATGCTCCACCTCAGGAAATCCAAATCCCTAAAAGCTACACGCTCCAGGGATTTAAACCTCAGCACAGAAATAAATAGGACATGCTGGAGGGACAGATTCATATCCCAGAGGTTCCCCTCACTCTGGAACAAAATCCCAAACCATGTTAGGCAGAGCCCCTCAATGACCCTCTTCAAGAGAAATCTTGATGAGTGGATGGGAGATTGTAAGTTTACCCCTGGGATCTCTCCTGTGTCCCTGCTAGACAGAGACACAGTAAACTAACCTTAAAAGGGCTATCTTCTGTGACCTACTATACAGAGGCACAGTCAACCAATCTAAAAGGGTGGCGAAAGCCAAACACACTCTGGCTAGGCTTATAAATGCCCTAGGGCAGATAGCCTAGTATCAACCTATGAATCTATGAAAGGGATCAGACGTTTATCACCCACAGAGTAAGGCTGAGGGTTAGCAGATGAGGGTGGATGAGGGATACCCTCTGTTGTGTGAGAAAGCCCACCTTGTGAGGCAAGTTGTGGTGATTGCCCTTGACAAGAGATAGAAGGGGGGAACCAATGTTGCCTTGGCCAATAAGAGGTCACCAGCAAGATTTTTGGCTTGTCTCACTGAATTTTTAGCATGACCTTTTGAATGAGAGGGAAGGGGGAAAACATAAAGGAACAGCCCATTCCATGAGATTGAAAAGGCATCTACTTTCCACATTAGTGGTGAGGGGAGCCTGGAGCAGAATAGCTGTAGTTGTCTGCTCTGAGGAAAAGCAAACAAATCTATCTGTGCAGTGCCCCATTGGTGGACACTGTCTAAGAAAATATCTCTGTGCAACATCCACTCATGATTTTGAGACCATGATCTGCTGAGGCCATCTGCCTGATGGTTGTCCTGTGATAGGATGTTGACCGGCTGCAATGTTACATTGTTTTGAGTGGCCAACTCCCATGCTTGTATGGCCAGCCTGCAAAGTAAATAGGATATGCCCCCCCTCCCCCACTTGTTGATGTACTACATCACTGTGATGTTGTCTTTGAAGACTTGTAAGGGACCAGGCTGTAAGAGTGGGAGAAAGGTCTTTAGAGCTAAGAGAAGAGCAGTCATTTCCTTCACATTAATGTGTTTTTATTTTCTGCAGGGTGGGCTCCCATTGAGCTTGCACCTTGAGACCATTCATAGTGGCACCCCATTCCAGATCTGAGGCATCTGTGTACATGAATTGAACTGCCTGAATGGGCTGAAAAGGAAAACCTGGATTCTGCATTATTTGTTGGATCCACCACCCTAACTCTTTTTTTCAGGCAGGGCAGGAAGGGCACCTGAAAATCCAGAGGGTGATTGTGTTGGGACCAGACATTCTTCAAGTACCAATGGAACTTCCTCATGTGTAACCTGGCAAAGGGCAGCATCAGAAGAGTAGCTGCCATTAAGCCCAGAAGGTGGAGAAATACCCAGGCTATGTGATTGATTTTGGAAAAAGCTGGTTAGGGAAGTGACCTTTTCTTGTGGGAGGAAGGCCTTCAAACAAATCCATCCTTATTCTGCAACCCAAGAAAATCTGGTCTTGAGATGGAGTGACAGAGGACTTCATGAGTTTTAATTTAAACCTCGGACTTCCTAAGATAGAATTAATGAATTGCAGGTGTGGCTGAAGAGTACTTTCCTTTTCTACTTGGATGAGGAGGTCGTCCAGTTAAGGGAAGATCTGTATGCTTTTTGTTTTGCAGAAGGCTACTGCTGGAGATGGACACTTTGTGAAAATCCTTGGTGCTGTACACAAACCAAAGGGCAAAGCAGTAAATGGATAGTGCAAGGCTGGCACAGAAGTCTGGGTGGATGGGGATATGGAGATATGCCTCCTTCAGGTCCAAAGTGGCCGTGAAGGCACCCGGTCTCAAAAGTGGAAGAAGGATTTGCAGGGATAGTATGCGGAAGGAAGATACATGCAGGATGGGGTTTAAAAGGGACAGGCCCAGTACTGGCCTCATGAGGCCCTCATTTTTTGGGACCAGGAAAAGTGTGGAGTAAAACCCTTGACCCTCTTGCCCTGTTGGAACCCTCTCTATGGTGCCTTGTGATAGTAAATTTTGAATGACCAGGGA
>NC_056732.1:1822518280-1822553280 GCF_019279795.1 Protopterus annectens
GCATGGTTTTGGTCTGCTGATGTTTGTGCATGGTTTTGGTGTGCTGATGTTTGTGCATGGTTTTGGTCTGCTGATGTTTGTGCATGGTTTACTTACATTGTAAATCAGTGTACCAGTGAAAACATACCTTGAGAGATTTCCAGCAGTGTAATATGCAGGAAGCAATAAAATTACATACACAAGAGAGTTTTATTCTGGCATGCATTGTGTGTGCACATACTCTTTGCATGTGCATTTAGCATCATTAAAGCACTCGAGAACTATTTCTATAGAACATACTTAAAATATTTACAATGCAAACACTGCCATTTTGACCAACAGTACTTTCAGTTTGAATTTTCAGAGTTTATGGGATAAAGGGGTAAAAAAAAACTTTCTTCAAAACAGGGGAGACAGTTATGAAGCACTTGGTCTCAAGTGTTTAAATTTATAACTGTTGAAAGTGAGGCACTATAGATAGAGCTGCTGTTAATGGCATCTGTTCAAGGTGCTGAAGTCAGAACCGCTGGCTGCAAACTATTACCACTGTTGAACAAAACTCACCCAAAAGAGGGGGGGGTGGGGACAGATTGGCAGAATGCCGATATGCTGATACTGCACAATGCCGATATGCTGATACTGCACAGTCTGCACTCCCAAATGCCCTGCTTCAGATGTAATGAGCAACTACCACTTCCCTTCATACTCAACTACCCAAAAATAAATAAATAAATAAATTCATTAGCGGACCGGAGTTCAGCTGTGGCGACCCCTAACCGGGAAAAGCCAAAACAAGAAGAACAACAAACATTCTGTAAAATGCCAGTATACTGAAAGTGCATTGCATTCCTGGATTTCACACTATGTGCACCTAGCAACTACTGTGAGCAGCTTGTTTCTGCATTTCTCGTCCTTTTGGGCAACTGACTGCAAAATACTTTGCTGGCTGTAAAACAAGCTATTGTACCACATCACTGAGAAGAACGTAAAGTTGATGGAAAAAATGTCTCCCATTAAACTGTAGCAAGTCATTTACTCATACAATAAGCAGTAAATGGCTTGCTACAGTTAAATCACCACACATATCACTTTAGATGTAACGGCAAAGCATCGGTGGTGTTTCCATTTCTATTGCAGCAAGTGAGTGATATAATTCCAAAGTAATTACATTTAGGAAATAATTTTTACAGGCTAACTTGAGCTCTGGTTTGACCACAAATGTAATACCAACTTTTTAAAAGCCGTTACTACATTAAAGAAAGGTCATGATCCAGTGATTACTTTTTCCCTTCTCCACCCTGTCACAATAATATTATAGTTTCAGATGGAAGCAGGATTATAAGAGAAAGATTCTGATGGGGTGATTACATTTCCTCTCTCCACTGTGTCACAGTAGTATTATTAAATGAAACATCTCTAGTTTCGGATGGAAGCAGGATTATAACGGCAAACAGTTGCTACAGTTTATACTCTGTTGCACAGCCTGCTATACCACTTAGTTTCTACTTAAAAGAAAAATAGTTTTTTTTAACTGTAAGCTGTAACAAACTGCTTGCTACAATGTAACAAGCAGATGCTACAGTTTAGACCACACACAGAGCATAACAATGCTCAGGTTTGACTGCAAATGTAATACCGGCTTTTAGAAACCGGTATTACAGTAAAGAAAGATTGCAATTGGTTGATTGCATTTTTTCTTCTCCACCCACCCTAGCGACACTACTGCAAAAGGCAGGGGAAACATTTTATAGAATTTATAGAAAAAACAAACATCTCTGGAGATCGGGAGCAAGATCTGGGTAAGGACTGAAACTGGCTCTTACAAGATTATGTCATGCCTCTCAACTGTGTAGATTTTTGTCTCACATTTTGAGTCTGTTCCTCATACAAATTGTGTTTTTTTTATTTTTTCTGGCAAATCAGCAAGGATCGAATTTTTTAAAACACAAACAGGGAGGTGATTAATTAAGTGGGTGGCATTGTTTTCAGCTTCGTCTCGAAGCAGAAATTTGAGTTTAGTAATGACAGTGTCCCTTTAACTTCTTTGAGCAAGAAACCTAGACAAAGCCATATATAGAAATGGAGACTTTTTTAAACATTACTCTTGCAAACTTAGTCGGTTCATAGAATTACAGCTTCTACATAAGCATGAAGTTACTGAAGGGTACAAAGTCAGAAACAGAAAATGCCTGTAACTATTGTCCAACTACAGTTCTTTAAGGTTTCAACACTAAATTGCCTGAAAAGCACAATTTAATGATAAACAGACCTGGGAAAATAGGCATAAATCATGGACATTCCGCAATGCAAACAGCAGAACCGGATTATTCAGTAAGTATAAGTGAAACTGCCACTCAGGGGTACCATTTCAACATATCAGCACATACATAGAAATAATTAAAAATATGGTTAACCAACATAATCAATGGGAGAAACTTCACAGATTTTAAGTCCAACAGCACAGACAGGAACACAAAGTTAAAGCACAGTTGAGGTTAGGAGCCAAAGCAGGATTGGAACTGAAGCTATACAGGATGTTTCCAAGCTAACTGACACTGTGGGTGGGAATCTGAGTAACGTGATTGAGTGGGCGTTACTTTGCTCTGATTTAGAGTGGACCCACATTTTAAATGCTGCGATTGTCCCTTTAAGTTTTAGGTAGTTCTAACACGGTTAGATGTTAACGTCCACCATTTTCCTTTACGTACAAAGCTTTAAAGGGATAGTACATTATTTAAAGAGTTAGGCATTAGTAGTCATCAAAGTGTTTGTCAATGTGACATTCGATCATGTCAACTTTCAGTGTTTTTTGAATTTCGGTTTTTGGTCTCGATCATGTCAAATTTGATCATATGGAAATTCGACGTTTGAAAGGAGATCAATAGATAGGTATTAGAGTAAGATACTAATCTTGTATGATTTCAATATAATTCAAAAAGATTTTACTCTATATGTTACTCCCAGTTTACTTCAAAATTCAACTATTTTGATTTTAAAGCGTTATTTCTGGAAATCAACTTATTTTAAATAACACTTAAGGCTTAACTAATATCTCTATGTCTTTTCAAACAAAGTGAGCTGAGTTATGAATGAATGAATGAATGGATTACTCCCCCGCAAAAAAAAAAATTCTGACACCCTAGAATCCTTCAAATTAGAAGTGGATGACCACATGGTTACCCATAAATTTACCGCCTTGCCCTTCATGAAAAAATGGTGTAGCAGGAGGGTGACTGCTAGAAAGATTTAATTAGTATCATGACTCAATTACTTTGTACTTTCTTGTAATCGTATGATCTCAGCATGTGCCCCGTAAGTATGCATAGCTATAGGACTTATCTTTAAGATCTAGAAAATGCTCATGTATCCTCAGTTGAATATCATGTGAAACCTGGTCAATGAACCACAGAGAGAGTACACTAGAACACCTACTGCCATATATCAAATTTATTGAAGTGCAAGTAAAAGATTTTGTAATCCAAAATGGCACCTTACTGATGTTCAATATCCTTAACATTCTGAAGAAATTATTATAAACAGTCACAAATAAAAATAAAAGGAACTAAAAAACTACCAACCACATCCTATCACTTTAATGTCCTTGGACTACTATATGAGCAAATTATCTTTATCATTTTAACTACTCTGCAAAATTAGAATAAAATTGAATTATCATGTCCTCAAGCATAATGATCCTCAGTCATAAATACACCACAGCTGGCATTAAGGTATGAACCATTCCTGGTTCTGCACTTCAGAACCTGTTTTTGTCAGCCTCCTTCAAGTTTTAAAATAGATTTTAAGAACTGCTGCATAGACAGTCCACTAGCCTGAGGTGATATTGGTAGTCTTTCATAATCTGGTTTAAGATAATCTCTCCTTAGCCATTCGTGTGTCAAGATCTTGAGTGATATTGGTTGTCCCAGCAATTGTCTACACTGTCATAAAGTTGTGTGTTTTATAGTTTCCTCTTCTCTTATGGTTATGATCTTTACATTCCGTAATTTGATCTGTCAGATTATAACACTTCCTATTGCTGCATTTTTCTTGTCCACTTTTGGCTTGCTTTTCATATCAGCTCAATTCTGAAATTCTTCTGCTAATCGGAGAATGAATATCATCTTTACATTATTTATTTATTTGCATTTACTGGGATGGTCCAGCCTGGCCAGAAGTGCCCATTTTCAGTGGAGTACTGGGGAGAAAAGCTCCACATATAAGGCATTTCACATACAATACAGAATTTACATTAATAAAGACATTTAGTACGTATTATTGGCAGCTTATACAATAGATGAAAAAAACAGTACATAAGTAATCATTCTCAAATCAATGATATTATACAAGCAATACAGAGTATATAACATGAGAACATTCCATACGAGTAGTTTCAGCTAGCAAAATTTATATAGGACACTTCATGCAGTGGGTGCAAAGCAGATATAGGAATTAATTAGAGACTAGGTACTTAAACTTTTCACACGTTTAGGAGGTGTAATAGCTGAGTGATAGGCTATATGAGTCCTGCTGCAGGAATCAGCAAAATCGGTGGATATTGTTGCAGATATAAGTGGTGGTATGATATTAAGGTAGTCTGCAAGAGTATCTGAATGTCTTGCCTGGTTCAAAGGTAGGTCTATAAGGGTTAGGAAGAGAAGGAAGTAGACAGGAGGGATCAGTGGTAGGACAATGAGGGTTAGTAGAAGAGGGAAGTGGACAGGATGGAGAGGTGGAGTAAGTCAAAAGACAGGTGGATGTGAAAGGAGGATGCCAGAGTAGTAGAATGGGGGTGAGAATAGTCGTGATGGTTGAAGTTAGGTTATATGAGATGCAGTGTTAGCACATGTGCACAGCTAAGATGAGGAGAGGTGCTGTTTCAGAGATGTCTTGAAGAGGATTAGTTAGCAGATGGATCTAAGTGTTGGGAGGAGGGCATTCCAAAGTTTTGCGATGTTAAAGGAGTAAAACATCCTGCAAATTGTTTCTTCATGGATCAAAACTTTCCCAGTGTTTGGATATAAGGATGACAACAAATATTTTTGCACTCCTACAACTAATACATACATACATATATAGTCCATTTCAATAAGGTCTATGCTTCATTCATACTACAGGATTTATACGTATGCTATCAACTATTTATGTTATATCTTGTGATACTTTCAATACCGTGTTCTGCCTGATACAATGCTTTTAGGGGACTGGTGATCACACCAAGGATGTCAAAAATGATTTGCAGCTAGAAAATTTTTTCTTAGATGTTAAAGCAGCTTTGTATTGTAAAGTATACCTTCTTAAGTTTAGCTCTCATTTGTTCATGTCATACTGCTGCCCTTATAACCTCTAGGGCATGTGTGCCCATTATTATTTATCACATTCTTTTCCCAGGTTCACATTTTCCTGATGTTTCAGTTTTCATGCTTTTTAAGGTCATTTGATCATAACAAAGCTGTATGCTAGAACAAGGGCAAGCTGAGCTGTAGCTTGAACTTTATTTGTAGATGTCAAACCAGTTTTTGGTATTAGCTTCAGTCTTCTAAAATATTCCCTGCAAAGCTTTGTTCTTCTTTCATGTGAATTGGTGATCCATCCACCTATTCCTAAATATTTATGTACCCCTCTTGTTCTCTTTTTCTATACTACATTCCTCTCCTAGGCAAATATTTTCTTAATGAGTCAGTGTTCCTGCTATAAATGCTGCATTAGCACAGCTGCATAAGCCAAATTTAATTATTTTCTAATCTGAAATGAGTCGAACCAGTTTTCATCACATTTTAAGTTTCTGTCAGATGAGCTCTATGTTTTTAGGCTACCTACAATAAGGGGGTGAGATGTCATTTGACAAGATTCCTTTAGCTTTAGGCAAAGCTTAGTGTGTTCAATAAATAAGATTAATGGATTGATGATAACAAACATGGCGACAAATGAATTACTCAGGAATATTCTCTGAAAGATTCTCACATCAAGGAGACTAATTCACATTCTTCATGACTTGCTTCTTAAGTGGTTTGCCACTTTTTTCTAGTAATTGCAATGCAGTTTGTCATTGTGGTGAGTCTTAAAATACTTGCAAGCATTCTGTGGAAAACTGTCATTTTTTTAACCTATCTATACTCTTTTATTATCCTTCTGTTCAACTGCCATGATCGAATTCTTATCTGAAAGACTGACTCAGTTACTACCTACAGATTACAAGTTTTTGGAAACCAAGCTATTGGTAAATAATTCTTAGGGCGGTGTGCAGATTCACTTTCATGACATCAAGTTTCCCAGCTGGGAGGCATTCTTAACACCTTGCTTCTGTGTCTGAGGGACTTACTCCATTCCATTGCATCACCACTGAGTTGGAATGTCTTTTTTGAATACCCTTTATCCAGCCATCCTTCTTTTTAATTTCTTTGAGTGTTTAAGTTTTTTAATACCATAGCAGGGACTGACCACACTCCAAGATCAGATCATAATTAAAGTTCATGAAATCTGTTTTTCTTCAGTTTTTAATGTTTGGCTGCCATGCTTCTCTCAGCTCCTGCAATGTATCCAAAATTGCATCTTTCTGTACTTAAACGTGTATTACCCATATTGGTATCATATTTATCTATTCTTGAAAATTTAATTTTTTTTATTAACCCAACTGCTTCTATTACCACTGCAACTATCTGCGTGCCTTTATTCTACCTTGCTTTACTTTCTGTTTGCATGTCTTGATATTTTATATCTTAAATGCAGAAGATCAGATAGTTTCTGGGTGTAGCAATTTCCATAATTAATGTTGCTTTTGTCCTTTTCTTCTTGACTACAATATCTGGTTTTCCTACATCAACTTTATTATATGTTCCCAGTGGATTGTCCCATGTGTTCATTACTTCATTTTTAGTTATTTGCAGTTCAGGTTTCCATGTTTACACAGTGTCCATTGTAACAACCTTACTACATTGTTATTCTACCTTTGTTCAATTCCTTTAAATGTTTGTTTTTTTAATATGGTGGGATGTTCATAAAATTAGTTTTGCTTCAATCACTGATGCTTACTAAGAGTGTTCTTCTCAACCTCCACAATGTATCCAGAACAGATTATTTTTGTAGTTCATAAGAGGTTACCGGTATTGTTAGCATTTATGTCTGGAAATTGTATTTGTTTTATTAATGCAGTTGTTTGTATTGTTACTGGAACTAGTTGTGTGTCCTTATTCCACATTGCTCTAGTTTCTGCTTGCATGTCTTGTTATTTTATAGCTTTATGTCTTTCAGTTCATAACATGCATAGTCGTTGGGTGGAACAACTCTGATAATCAATGATGCTTTCTTTTCTTTCTTGGGCAACTCTCTACTTGTAGCTTGTAATACTTGGAGAGTCTTCAATGTGACAGCCTTGATACAATATTTCATTCTCTCAGTATACAAACCTTCATCCATAAGTGTAATGCAGCCTGCAGCAGTTTTTAGTTTCATACTGCAGAAACTACACTTATGTGTACTTGTTATGTTTTCTATATGTTTTCTGAAACACTTTATAAGTAGTCCATTATCTTGAGCTGTCAATATTAACCTTTAGCCTTTTGGATTAAATTCATATAGTCCAAGCCATTCTTGCATCAATTTACTATCAACATCTGGTTGTTCTAGCAGTTCTCTGCACTTTTCACTATAACTGCGAGCCTTCCAGTTGATTTTTCTTTAGTCACATTCAGTATTCTTCCTTTTTTTACTTTCTGTAGCTACTTGTTTATCCACTTCTGGTTTAATATTTCACGCCTGCTCCCTTTCCATATGCTTTAGCTAACCAGCACAAAGATGTTGTCTAAACACTTGTTTTCGTCATAGTTTAGAACTTTTGCTGTCTGGATCTGATGATCTCGGTAAGCATAGATGTACTCGATTTCAAGGAGAGCTGTGCCTTCTTCTGATGGGGAATATATAACCTAGGCAAGTAATATTTTTTTCTATATCATTTCTAGAGGTGAAGCCGTTTTCTTGTTTTGGCATTCACTTGATCTAACACTTTTTGAGCCAGTTGATCGCACCAAAGATCTAAATTACAACAAGGAGAGTCAGGTGATTTACAGTGTGAACTTTACTCCTACATGTCCAATCAGGTTTCAGTATTAGCTTTAGTCTTCTAAAATAGTTCTTACTAAACTTTGTTTTTATTTGTTCATACAGTGCTGCTGTTCCTTCATCTCTTACCAAACAGTTATATATTCCTGCAATCCAATTCTCTTATACCAAATTCCTCCCCAAGTTTTACACTGTCTTGATGTTTCAATTTTTCTGCAACAAACTTTGTCTTTGCACGTCAGGATTAATCAATGTTCTTATGTCATCTGAAAACATTTTAACAACTTGCAGCTGTACTTTCAATTATTTGTCTGATGACCTATGTAATTTTAGAACATGCACAAAAATCAGAGGAGATGCCATCTGACAGGACTGTTTATCCCTTCAACCTTGGTTTAATTTCTCCAAATGTTAGATTGTTATATCCCTTGACAGTAGTGGACCTCATCCCAAAGTCAGAACATAATTAAAATTCATGAATTCAGTATTTGAGGTTTATAAAAGTGCTCTTCTCTGCACCAACACCATACCCAGAATTGCTTCTTTCTGCAGTTCATAAGGGCATACTTGTAACAGCAGCATCTCTAAATCTACTTGAAAATTCAAGGGTTACTAATCTGATGATGAACTGTCTTACCCTTCTTTGCAAAACTATTGTCTGACCTGGTGCATTTATAGGACTTCTGACATTTTTTTAATTTCTCCAAGTTTTTTGGGTTTCTAATAATATGATGGGAATGGACCCCATTCCTAAATCAAAGTACGATTAAAGTTCATGAAATTAGGATTGTTTCACTCTTTGATGTCAGCCAAAAGTGCTCTTTGCACCACCCGCAATGTGCCCAGTAATGACTCCTGCAATTTGTATGGGGTTACATGAATTGGTAATGTATCTAAATACGGCTGTAAATTCTTTTTTATAAGACTTACTGCTCCTACTACTATTGGAACTGTCTGGGTATCTTTCTTCCACATGGCTCTCGCTTCTGCCTGCAGATCCAGGTATTTTATAACTTTGTGTCTCTCTGTATGCAGGACACTGTAGTCACTGGGTGTGGCAATTTAAATGATCAATGCTACTTTTGTCTTCTTTTCTGGGACCACTATATCCAGTTTTCTAACCTCTATCTTTTGAACTGTTGGTAATGGCTGATCTCGTGTGACAAACTTCATCATTTTCTATAAATCTTTGTGGCTCATGTTTCCAGTGTTTTTCAGCCACGTTGATACCATAATGTTTGCACAATCTCCAGCGCAACAGTCTCACCACATTATTATGTCTTTCAGTATACAGTCCCTCTGCCACTAATGTGTCACAACCAGCGACAAGGTGTGTGACTGTTTCCAATTCGGTTTTACAAAACCTACACTTGTCTGTTTCTCTCACATGTTCCATGGACTTTGTAGGCCAGAGTGTACATAGCCCACTATCTTGGGCTGCCAGTATTAACCTTTCATTTCCTGGTTTGAATTTGCCTCTCTTTAACCATTCCTACGTTCATTCTTGATTAACATGAGGGTCTTCCAAACATTTTCTAAACTTGCAACAATATTTATGTTTTTCCACATTTCTTGCCTTCTCATCTGGTCCTTCACCTTATATTCTTTCTTTTGTTTTTTGGCACATTCAGTTGCCTGGTTTTTATCCACTTCTGGTTTGATTTCCATTCCTGCTTGACATCAGTATGCTTCTGCTAAATTAAGTAGAGATATCATCTTAGATTTATTCTCCTCATGTTTCAAAACTTTCGCTACATTTTGATATTGTGAGGTCAGTAGATACGTGTGGAGTCTCACAATTACAGATCTATACAGGCAATCAATTTCAAGGAGGGCCATCACTCCTTCAGAACAGGAAATATATAATCTTGGTATACACTGATTTTTATAAATCATTTGGTGAGAATGAAGCATCCTTCTTGTTTTAATATCCAATCTATCCAATGTTTTTTGAGGCCAGTCAATCACTCCAAAACTATAAGTTAGGACAGGAACAGCAAACTGACTTATAGCTTGGATCTTGTTCCTAGATGTCAATGCTGTTCTCTGGATTAATTTAAGTCTCCTAAAGTACTCCTTACTGAATTTCATTCGCATTTGTTCATTTTTTATTGCTGATCCTTCATCAATTCCCAAGTATTTATACACTCCCTCTTGCTCAAGTTCTTTTATGTCACATTCTTGTCCCAAACTGATGTTTTCCTGGTGCTGCAGTTCTTCTTTTTTAAAGGTTGTCTGTCCACATTTATCAAGACCAAATGACATTCCAATATCATCTGAAAATGTTTTGACAACCTGCAGTTGTGCTTTCAGTTCCTCATTTGATGAGCTATACAGTTCTACATCATCGACAAAGAGAAGATGCAAAGTCATTAGACTTTATTGTTTTCTAGGAGTCATATTGTAGCTATGGTGTCATACTGTAGCCATGGCTTAAGCTAAGTAAACAGCTTAATGTATTAATGGCAAGGCAAAATAGCAACAGTGACAGATAGTCACCCTAGAGTATCCCCCTTTGAATTTTTATCCCTGAGATAGTAATCTGTTCTTTATCATGGCTTAATTGCAAAGTAGCCTGCCATTGTTTCATGGTTACTGTAATGTAGTCAATCACTGTAGGTTGTATCTTATACATTTTTAAACTCTCTTTTATCCATGAATCTGGGATACTATCAATTTGTTTTTGTAATCAATCCATGCCATACTTCCATTCTTCCTCTTGCAGTTCTCCACTATAAGTTTGTTTAACAACAAATTAACCTTTGTTCCATATGACTTTCTTTTATTGCCCTTTTGTTCTATTGCCAAAATTGAGATTTCTTCTAAATGACTATAAACTCTGTCGGCATCAATTCCCATGTATAGTTTATACGTCGTCAGAAGACAAGTTATTGGTGTATAATTTTTAGGGTAGCTTGCAGGTTCACTCTTAAGTAACAGCATAGTTTTTCCTGTTATACTGGTTCCCTGTGGAAGGCTCCAAAACATCTTTGTATGGCACCTGACCAATTGCTTCCTGTTCCACTGGTTTCCCCTTAATTTGGATATCCATTGCTCTATCCTGTTGTGGTGCTTTCTGTATTTGATTTACTACACTGAATCCTTCTCTTTGCAGCTGTTCCATTACCTCAATTTCTATTTCTTTGACTTCCCCATTACTCATCACTTTTTCTACTTTTCCTCTTAATCTTCTTATTTTTTGTATTGTAAAGTTTTCCATGTCTGGATCCCTTTGCCTGTATTTCTCTTCAAATATCTTTGGTGCTGCTCTTTTTGTGTTGGTTAGTTTTGCTTTCTCCTTTGCATAAATATTACACCATATTAAATCTCTTTTCCTTTCCCATATCCATATTTCTTCTTCACGTCTCCTGATCTTCTTGCTTTTCCTTATTCTGGGGACTCACTCCAACATGCTGTGATGTCGTCTGTCTTAGACCTTCTACATCAAATCCTTCACTTCGCAGGCACTCCACAACTTCAACTTTTATTTCTTTAACTTCTGCTTAATAATCTTCTTTTCCACATTGCATCTTTGTGCTATTAATATTTTATTGTGAAATTTTCCATATCTGGATGCTTTTGCCTGTATTTCTTTTCGAATATCTTTGAGACTGCCTTCATTATATCGGTTAACTTGGCTTTCTCCTTTGCATAAATATTGCACCATATCAAATTTCTCTTTCTTTCCCATGTCCATATTTATTTTTTATATTTTTCAAATATCTCTAGGTTTTGTTGTTTATGTTTTCACACTTCCTCAGATGCTTCTTTTTCCAAAAACATCAAAGTTCTTGCTCTATATACTGTATTTAAAAAGTCTGTTGTACTAATAAATGCTAAGTTGTACTTGAAGCTTCTGACAGTTTTTCTTCTTGAAGCAATTTTCTTTCCTCTAATTTCTCCCAATCATTTTGTATACCTTGTGTCTGGAAATTCTGGGCTTTTTGCAGAATAGTAACAATACATAATTTCTTTCTTATCCTCAATAGTCCACTCTATCATCTTTATGGCTCTTCTTTGGCCAATCAATTTTTGTGATTTTTGTTGACTACTAC
The DNA here is from genome assembly GCF_019279795.1 of Protopterus annectens. Taxonomy (NCBI): domain Eukaryota; kingdom Metazoa; phylum Chordata; order Ceratodontiformes; family Protopteridae; genus Protopterus; species Protopterus annectens. The sequence continues at coordinate 1,822,530,370 of NC_056732.1, forward strand.
TTCCTTCTGCAACAGGGGGCCACCCTTGCTGTTTTTAATTTCTCCAAGTATTTTGGGTTTCTAATACCATGACGGGAATGGACCCCATTCCTAAGCCAGAGTATGATTAAAGTTCATGAAATTAGTACTATTTCACTCTTTGATTTTAGCCAAAAGTGCTCTTCGCAGTACCCGCAATGTGCCCAGCAATGACTCCTTCTGCAATTCATATGGTGTTACATGAATTGGTAACATATCTAAATATGATTGTAAATTATTTTTTATAAGACCAGTTGCTCCTACTACTATTGGAACTGTCTGGGTATCTTTCTTCCACATGGCTCTCGTTTCTGCCTGCAGATCAAGGTATTCTATGACTTTGTGTCTCTCTGTACGCAAGACACTGTAGTCACTAGATGTGGCCATTTCAATGATCAATGCTACTTTTGTTTTCTTTTCTTGGATCATTCGGTCCGGTTTTCTAGCATCTATCTTTTGGACTGTTGGTATTGGGTGATCCCATGTGATGTAAACTTCATCATTTTCTACGATTCTCTGTGGCTCATGTTTCCAATGTTTTTCAGCCACTTCGATACCATAATGTTTGCAGAATCTCCAGTGTAACAATCTCGCCACATTATTTTGCCTTTCAGTATACAGTCCCTCTGCCATTAGAGCATCGCAACCAGCAATAAGGTGCATAACAACTCGGCTCCACAAAACCTACATATGACTGTTTCTCCCACATGTTCAATGGACTTAGTAAACCAGCGTATACGCAGCCCACTGTCTTGGGCTGCCAATGTTAACCTTTCATTTCTTGATGTAAATTCACCTCTCCTTAACCATTCCTGCGTTCATTTTTGATCGACATGAGGCTCTTCCAGAAGTTTTTTATACTTGCAACTATATTTATGTTTTTTCCACATTTCTTCCCTTCTCATCTGATCCTTCACCTTATATTTTTTCTTTTTTAGCACATTCATTTGCTGCCTGGTTTTTATCCACTTCTGGTTTGATTTCCATTCCTGCTTGACGTCAATATGCTTCTGCTAAATTAAGTAGAGATGTCATCTTAGATTTATTCTCCTCATGTTTCAAAACTTTCACCACATCTGGATCTTGTGAGGTCAATAGATGTGTGGAGTCCCATGATTGCAAATCTATACATGTAATCAATTTCAAGGAGGTCCATCCCTCCTTCAGAACGGGGGATATATAACCTTGGTATACACTGATTTTTATAAATCATTTGGTGAGCATGAAGCATCCTTCTTGTTTTGATATCCAATCTATCCACAACTTTTTGGGGCCAGTCAATCACTCCAAAACTATAAGTTAGGACAGGAAGAGCAAACTGATTTATAGCTTGGATCTTGTTCCTAGATGATAATGCTGCTCTGATGATTAATTTAAGTCTTCTAAAGTACTCCTTACTGAGTTTCATTCACATTTGTTCATTTTTTATTGCTGATCCTTCATCAATTCCCAAGTATTTATACACGCCATCTTACTCAAGTTCTTTTATGTCACATTATTGTCGCAAACTGATGTTTTCCTGGTGCTGCAATTTTCCTTTCTGCACATACATCAAGACCAAATGACATTCCGATATCATCTGAAAAAGTTTTGACAACCTGCAGCTGTGCTTTCAGTTCCTCATCTGATGAGCTATACAGTTTTAAATCATCAACAAAGAGAAGATGAGAAGTCATTAGACTTTGTTGTTTTCTAGAAGCCAAATTGTAGCCATGGCCTAGGCTGTTAAGTAAGCAGCTTAATGGGTTAATGGCAAGACAGAATAACAAGGGTGACAGAGAGTTGCCCTGAAATATCCCCCTTTGAATTTTTATCCCTGGGATAATAATCTGTCCTTTATCATGGCTTAATTGCAAAGTGGTCTGCCACTGTTTCATGGTTACTGTAATGTAATCAATCAGTGTAGGGTGTATCTATCTTATACATTTTTAAGCACTCTTTTATCCATGAATGTGGGATACTATCGAATGCTTTTTTGTAGTCATTCCATGCCATACTTAGGTTCTTCCCCTTCTTACAATTCTCCACTATAACTTTGTTTAACAACAAATGGTCCTTTGTTCCATATGACTTTCTTTTATTGTCCCTTTGTTCTACTGCCATAATTGAGTTTTCTTCTAAATGACTATGAACTCTGTCAGCGTCAGTTCCCGTGTATAAGTTTGTATGTTGTCGGAAGACAAGTTAGTCTATAATTTTTAGGGTAGCTTGCAGGTTCCCTCTTAAGTAAGAGCATTGTTTTTCCTGTTGTTAACCAGTGCGGTGTGTGTTCGGGGTGCATATATAAATAGTTCTTACTCATGGCTAAATCATCGTGCAAAGAAGTTAATACTTTAAGTCAAAAGTTAGGTACTGCATCTGGGCCTGCGTTTTTCCAGTTAGAGACTTTTCTCAACTGTATTTCAATCTCTCTCTAGTTGTTATTTCATCCCATTTCATATCCTGTACCTTTAAACTTCTTATTCTTTCTTTTACTTCTTCTATCCATTTAGCATCTCTGTTATGTTCTACAGGATCTTCATAGATACTTCTCCAAAATGTATCTACTTCCTCTTTTTTGGCAGTCTATCTATTCCTTTTACCTTATTTCCCAGCTCTCTATAAAACCTTTTTGGGTCATCAATAATTTGTTTATTTTGTGTTTTTCCCTTATATTTATCTTCGTATCTTCTAAGTCTTTCTGCCTGTTTTGTAATTTTTAGTTTATCTCCAATAGTGCATAATAGATCCTGGTCTGTTCTAATACCATGCATTGCTTTTATCACATCTATCTTTCTTAATATTTTCACTGATCTGTTCCCTCTTCTATAATCTTCTAACAATGGTACTTCTTGTCTTAGCTGCTTTCTAGTTTTCTCTATTCGATATTTCCACGATGATATTTGCTGTTGCCCCCACTTTTCTCTCACTACCCTATGTTCCTGTGAAAGAACTTTATCAGTTATTAATTTAGCAGCACAGTAATATATTCTGTTTACTTCTGTTATATTGCATGGATCTCTTTGGACAGTCCTAATTACTGTGTTCATTTGTTTTATCAAGCTTCTGACTTTTGGGGTTTTATTAACCTTCTGCAATCTATTTCTCTCATTGATCTTGACATATCTATCTTTGTCTATTAAATCAAGCAACTCTTCTCTTAACTCCTTTTCTTCCATACTGAGGGTACATCCCTTGTTTTCCATTTCCTGTGGGCATTCTATAGAAGGTTCTATAGCATCTTCCTGTGACACATTTTCTTCAATTTCATCCTGTGTCATCTGTTGCTCTGTCATATGGGAACTCAATGGCCTATCACTCCTCAACATTGACTGCATCGGAGTTTCCACAGTTTCCTGTTTCTTTCCTTGCTGTCTAGCTTCAAATGAACGTTTATACTGGTTTCCTGTGGAAGACTCCAAAATATCTTGATATGGCACCTGACCAGTTACTTCCTGTTCCACTGGTTTACCCTTGATTTGCATATCCATTGCCCTATCCTGTTGTGGTGCTTTCTGCATTTGATTTGCTACACTGAATCCTTCTCTTTGCAGCTGTTCCATTACCTCAATCTCTATTTCTTTGACTTCTCCATTACTCATCTCTTTTTCCACTTTTCCTCTCTGTCTTATTTTTTTATTGTAAAGTTTTCCACATCCAGATTCCTTTGCCTGTATTTTTCTTCAAATATCTTTGGTGCTGCTCTTTTTGTATCGGTTAGTTTTGCTTTCTCCTTTGCATAAATATTACACCATATCAAATCTCTCTTTCTTTCCCATGTCCATATCTCTTTCTTAGCTTTTTCAAATATCTCTGTTTTGTTGTTTATATTTTTCCACTTCCTCAAAGGCTTCTTTTTCCAAAGAGATCAAAGTTTCTTGATCTATATACTGCTTTTCAAAAATCTGTGGTATTAATGAGCGCAAATTTTTATCTGAAGCTTCTGACAGTTTTTCCTGCAAAAGTATTTTTCTTTCCTCTAATTTCTCTCTTAATTGTTTTGTATATCTTGTATCTGAAAATTCTGGGCTTCTTGCATAATAATAACAATACATAATTTCTTTCTTATCCTCAGTAGTCCACTGTATCATCTTTATGGCTCTTTTTTGGCCAATCAAGTTTTGTCCTTTTTGTGGACTGCTGCTTCCTTCTACAACTGGGGGGGGGGGGGCATCTTCCTCATGAGCCTGGCCTGCCCCATTGTAGGAATATTTCCACATTTTGAGGATTCTACACTGTCATTTTTTCCAGTCCTGGCACCAGTGCGCCTACCAAGATTGGGCACTTTTTTATCTTGGGTCTTGTGCACCCAGTTATCTTTTTTCATCTTAGATTTACTTCTGTCCATGATATATGCTATACAAATACAGTCTATATATCAGTATCACCTTGGTGAGATTTTGTGAAAAAATCCCCAGTATGGATGTTTTGATGCTTTACCATAGAACACTTCCATGTAAACCTCTTATCACACATAGTGCACTTATAGGGTTTCTGCCCACTGTGGATAAATTGATGTTGGTGCATGTTACGTTTCCGTGTAAAACCCTTGCCACATGTGGTACATTTAAAGGGTTTCTCCCCAGTATGGATGGTTTGATGCGCTAGCATAGCACGTGTCTCTGTAAACCTCTTATCGCACATAGTGCACTTAAAGGGTTGCTGTCCAGTGTGGATGCTCTGATGTATTACCATTTTATTCTTTGATACAAAACTCTTGTCACAGATGGCGCATTTATGCGGTTTGTGCTCAGAATGAACATACTGATGGTCCCTCAAGCTATTCTTATGTCTAAATTCCTTGCCACATGTAGGGCATTTATAAGGTTTCTTCAGCATATGGATGCTCTCATGCCTTAATATAGACTTCTTATATATAAACCTCTTGTCACAGATGGTGCATTTGAAGGGTTTCTTCCCAGAATGGATGTTTTGATGCATTTCCATAGAACTCTTCTGTGTAAACTTCTTATCACACACAGTGCACTTATAGGGTTGCTGTCCAGTGTGGATGCTCTGATGTATTACCATTTTATTCTTTGATACAAAACTCTTGTCACATATGCCGCATTTATGCGGTTTGTGCTCAGAATGGACATACTGATGCTCCCTCATGCTACTCTTATGTCGAAATTCCTTGCCACATGTAGGGCATTTATAAGGTTTCTTCAGTATATGGATGCTCTGATGCCTTAACATAGAATGCTTGTATATGAACCTCTTGTCACATATGGTGCATTTATGCGGTTTGTGCTCAGAATGAACATACTGATGGTGCCTCATGCTATTCTTATGTCTAAATTCCTTGTCACATGTAGGGCATTTATAAGGTTTCTTCTGCATATGGATGCTCTGATGCTTTAACATGCAATACTTGTATATAAACATCTTGTCACAGATCGTGCATTTGAAGGGTTTCTTCCCAGTATGGATGCTCTGATGCCTTAACATAGAAGGCTTCTGTGAAAACCTCTTATCGCACATTGTGCACTTATAGGGTCTCTGTCCACTGTGGATAAGTTGATGTTGCTGCATGTTACCTTTCTGTGTAAAACCCTTGCCACATGTGGTACATTTAAATGGTTTTTCCCCAGTATGGATGCTTTGATGCACTGTCATTGCACCCTTCTCTGTAAACCTCTTATCGCACATAGTGCACTTATAGGGTTGCTGTCCAGTGTGGATGCTCTGATGTATTACCATTTTATTCTTTGATACAAAACTCTTGTCACAGATGGTGCATTTATGCGGTTTGTGCTCAGAATGGACATACTGATGTTGCCTCATGCTACTCTTATGTCTAAATTCCTTGCCACATGTAGGGCATTTATAAGGTTTCTTTGCCATATGGATGCTCTGATGCCTTAACATAGAATGCTTGTATATGAACCTCTTGTCACATATGGTGCATTTATACGGTTTGTGCTCAGAATGGACGTACTGATGGTGCCTCATGCTACTCTTATGTCTAAATTCCTTGCCACATGTAGAGCATTTATAAGGTTTCTTCAGTATATGGATGCTCTGATGCCTTAACATGCAATACTTATATATAAACCTCTTGTCACAGATGGTGCATTTAAAGGGTTTCTTCCCAGTATGGATGTTCTGATGCCTTAACATAGAACGTTTTTGTGTAAACCTCGTATTGCATGTAGTGCACTTATAGGGTCGCTGTCCGGTGTGGATGCTATGATGCATTACTTTTTTGTCTTCATTCTTGACATACTGATGGTTTACCAAATCTGCCTTCTTTGTGAAACATGTAGCAGGTATGTGAGGGTCATCTTTTCTAGGGTTAACAAGTGCAATGCATTTATTTAGCCTTTTGCTGCTGCAAATAGGTTCATCTGTTTCCAACACATTCTTTTGATTTTTCTCCCTAGGATTCAAAAAGCAACTATGAAGGGTTAATGTGCTGCTGGAATTAACCCATTTGCTTGGGTTTTCTTCTTTATGAGTTTTCAGATGCATTTCAAGTTCAGTTTTCTGTACAAACCCATCAGTGCTTTCCATACAGTTATGGTATTGGTTTTTGGTTTGCACCCGATCATATCTTGGACTAAACGTCTTATCTGGCAAAGTTTTCTGACATCCAAAGTTCTTCCATATTCCACATGATGGCAGCTGACTCTGAATTTCCCTGAAATCTGCATTCCTGTGGACTTAAAGAAACATGAATTAGTTAGAATATAATGGTTCACAATGAGGGCTTACTTTCTAACTTATATTGTTACATTCTGCATTATACGATTGACAAACCTTTCTTACTTTCTTAATTTTAGTGAAAAATGAACTGTTGCTCTATAAACTTTCATTAACAAGTGTCACCAACAAAGGAAAAGTATAGCAATGTTAGCATATTAACTATAATAGCAGATGTTTGGAGTACAAAGATTACTGCGTCAATAAAATTTGTAATGAGCAGGAAAAATATGTCACGGACAGACACTGACTACAAAGCCTGACTTTCACAGCTTTAGACATCATCGTTGGGGGAAGGATTCCTCCCCCATTAATTCTGTGGACATCAGCAGGATGGATGGAACAAAGAAGAGAAGAGCTTATGCCATCTTTAGCTGTTTTTTAGGATGACTGAAGAGGTCATTAACAAGCGCACCCACAGTGCCTGCTTACGAGGTTAAACACAAGTCATTCCAACAGGGCAAAGTACACATGTACGGTACAGACTCTCATATCAGTCTTCTAATTATGGTAGGAATACTGAATATGTAGGGAGATATGCAGGATGGAGCCATCACTGCAGTGACAATCCTTATAGGTTCATAGCCATCACTGCAGTGACGATCCTTATAGGCTCATAGCCGTCATTGCAGTGACGATCATTATAGGTTCATAGGTGTGTACTAGACTAATGCCCTGGAGCTTTTACAAGCCTAGCCCATTGAAGTGCCCTGGCATTGTGCCGCCCAGCGTTAGTTCCCAGTGCCTCTATCAAGTTGAGCCACTGGAGTGATCCCCAGGGTGAACTTTCTATTTCTTTCTATTTTTACTACAGTTATATGCAAGATGGAGCTGTCACTGCAGTGACAACCCTTATACTACATTTACTGTTACGGTGAGTATGCTCGGATGTGTCTACTACATGTAATGTAACAATCACTGCTGTATTAACCCTCACCAAGAATGGGCAGAGCTTTAAGGCAGTAAAGAAACTGGCCACAACTCAGGAATACAGGAATAAGGCTGCAGGAGCAAAACATGCTCTGTTCCCGGAGAGAATGTCCAACATATAATGCCTACAGAAAAGAAAAAAAGTTATTCAATTAACCATCTCACAAATTCTTTAAATATAAATACGCCTTAATAAATCTGTGTTAGCATCCATGGGTCTATATTATCTTGCCAAAATAAACAAATAAACAAAATAAACAAACGAAATAAACATTGGCAAATAAACAGTGATTAAAGAAATCAACGAAAGGCCACATCAGTGACTTTTTTCCCAGGGGAAAAAAGCACATGGCCGACTAAACACCACACAAACCTTCAAACCCTACAAAGTGGGGGAGCTTCGGCCCTCACACCCCCAGTGTGGGGGGCTGTGCCCCTCACACACCCCCTTAACTAAATATACCGACCCCAAGATCACACCGCAATGGGGAAAATGGCAAATCCCCGATGACGGCCAAATGCTTTTTTCCCCTGAGATAAAAGTCATTGATGTGGCTGTTCGCTGATTTCCACATTTGCTGTTTATTTGCTGATAAAGATTTGTTTGCTGAATACGTCTTTCAGCAGGACAATATAAACCCAGCATCCACTCCATTTTACCATTATGGAGTGGGAGCTAATCCGCCCCCATAACAGGGCCATTGCTAGCAATTTGGGGACTCTCAATAGACTTTAGCTTGGAGTGTCACAACATCCCTCCCATAACAAGGACAATACACAAGACAATAATATACATTCAGGCATTACCTGTGCCTGACACATTCATCACTTTAATGTATATACAACAAGTCTGAACAAGCAACCTTACGAATCACGAATAAGACACTGATTGGCATTTACTCAGTGGCAGCTGGTGACTTCAAATTAAAGGGGGGCTGCAGGAGACAGCTGAATGGGTGGGGCCAATGGGAATGGGTGTGGCCAACTAGAAAGGGGTGGAGCTATGTTCAAAACCACAACAACTGGAACTTTAATTAAATACGCTGCCCTGGGTGCCAAACAGTCATTACGAGAGTCCAATCAAGACAAAATGAAGTGTAGAAAAAAAAATGTCAATGCATTGGATACATGACAACTTACTTAATATCTAGATGGAAACACAGGTTGTGAGGCATGAAAAAATAAATTACTTTTTAAATACATTACTGGAATGCCAGTCAAAATCAAGTATAAAAAAACACAAGCAGCACTCAATTCAAACGACTTCTCCTTGCAAAGCAGTTCTAATTATAATTTATATTTAGCTTTATAAAATTATCTGCGGTGGTGGTGCTGCGGTAGCGTTGTCACCTCACAGTCAGACGCTGTCCGGTTCGATTCTCAGCTAGTGCGTCTTCTGCGTGGAGAAATGTGTGAATGGGCATACCTTCGTTGAAGGTTGTGCATCAAGGCTGGTAACTCGGCACGTAAAAATCACACCTCATCACGAAGGGCTTTTCAACCACAAAAAAGGAGGTCATTGTCCCACTGTACTCATCCCTTATTAGACCCATTATAGAATACAACACCCCATTTGGTATGTACCTCTCAAGACATCTGCAACAACTGGAAAGGCCTCAGAAATACCTCACTAAAAGAATCACAGGCCTAAAGCAGATGCCCTACGCTGACCGCCTTAAAAAACTCCAGCTATACTCTGTCGCATATCGTCTACTCAGAGGCGATCTCTGCTTAACATACAAGGCCATGTCAAACCCAGAGCTGTTGGACATGCTACACTTAAAGACATCCCAATCCCTCAGAGCTACACGCTCCAGGGATCTAAACCTTGTCATCACAATAAACAAAACATGCTGGAGGGATAGGTTCCTGACCCAGAGACTCCCCAGACTCTGGAATAGATTGCCCATACATGTCAAGCAGAGTGCCTCTTTGGACCTCTTCAAGAGGAACCTTGACGATTGGATGGGAGAAAGGAAATTCACCCCAGGGATCACGTCAGTCGCCCTGCTAGACAAGGGCCCAGGAAAGTAAATAATGTGGGAAGAAATAGCCAGGGAATTGTTATGGCTAGGCTTGTATAGGCCCTAGGGCTGATAGCCTAGTACCAACCTATGAACTACCAATCATTAGCGAACCGGAGTTCCGCTGTGGCGACCCCTAACCGGGAAAAGCCGAAAGACACAACAACATTCAGCTTTATAAAATTACCAAGTAACATGCTGAAAGTAACAATCTCTGTGATACCCCCACTTGTAAAAATGTTGCTTATCCAAAAAAGTCCTGCTGCCTGACAACAACTATCTACTTGTTTCATAGGGAAGACATGGCACAAGTTATGGACCACACATGACAGATTGGCATTCTGTTTAGTTTACGGGTAAAGCCTGCAAAGATAACTGCAAGTCTCCAACAAAAGATGACTGCAAGTCTCCAACAAATGTAATACTGTCATATGCATTTCAATACCCAAGGCTTATACATTATCTAGTTATGTAAATATTCTCTGCATGGCAACAATGAAAAGGCTTTCAATGCTGGTAATTCTTTAACAGTATGCTTATTAAATGTTACTTGCATCTTACAATCTCCGACAAGCTTACCTGATGGTCATTAAAGCATTGCTACTTAAATACAGAGCAACAGGGAACTGCGAAAGCATGCATTTCCTGAATAATAAGAAGCATAAATCAACAGTATAAAAATATGACAGAAAACCAGAACATTCTGCAAAATCAAGGACAGATGAAAAGCCACGGTCGTACTTGTGGTCTACCTTGGATGGGGGAATACTCTGCACACTTACACTGCATAACTGCTCCTTGCCTTCCTTAGACACATCCAGAGCCACAACAATGGGGAGTGGGGTGCAACAAGTATGTCACAATTTGAAATGTCTCTGGCTGACGGTGATCATACCTCTCAGCTTCAGAGTAAGAAATCTGGATAAAGCCATACATAAAGTGGGACACAGGCCCAAAAATAAGGACATTTTTTTAAATATTGCTCTTATAAACTTAGAACGATAATAGAATAGTAGTAGGTCTTGCATTAGTACGGATTTTCTGAAGGGTATGAAATCTGAAACTCAAATGTCTGCCATTACTTTCTAACTTCAATCTTTAATGATTTGCCACTAATTTGCCAGAAAACACAATTTTATGAAAAACAAACCAAAAAATGTGATCCAAAAATATAAAATTGCCACACAATACAGCTGGGAACCTGTCAAAGAAAGGTACACCTTTTTAATATTAACACTGTTAACTTGAGCAGCTAACAAAATAAAGCATCTACATGCATTTCTGAAATAAAAGTAGTCTATAACTCTGATTATTACAGTTATATATAATTGTGAACCCTCCACATTTTCTTCCAAAATTGCCACTTTGAGGAGGGATTATTAGGGGAGAGAAACATTTTTGAGCCAAAATTGGGGACATTTGAGAGGTCTGGATATTCCTAGTTCTATAAAGCGATTTGCACATACCTCTCAACCTCTTAATGCAGGAAATCTGGACAAGGCCAAATATATCGAGGGAAAATACAAGCACTACTAAAATTGCTCTTGTATAAAGTATAAATTTAAGACAGTTGATAGAATAACAGGTCTTGCTTTAGCATGCATTTTTCTGAAGGCTATGACGTCTGAAACTCAATCTGTCATTTAGTGACTTCATTCCTAAATGATTTGCCAGAAAACCACAAATTTTATGAGGAACAAACAAAAATAAGAAGCAAATATCTATTCATTCTGCAAAAATATGGACAGCTGAGAGGTATAGTTCAGCTGAGACTATTTGAGTTTGCTGCCCTTCCCCCTTCACAAACTCATGGTCAAATGGAGCCTCCCCCCTACAGCCATTCCAATATCCCATTCCTTGGTTATTTCACCCCATTTACCATAAACACTGTAATGTGAATGCTGCTTTACTTCTGCAATGATTTGGATTTCATTTGAAAGTTTTATTTTGCATTTTACAGCACAAACCCTAATAGATATCTGCTAAACAAAGCAATGCAGTCTCACAATGAAAATAGACTTGGCATTAAAACTTCTCTGCCCTTGAAACTCACATGCATTGAAACAGTATTGAAACCCACATTCAAAGAAAATACATTTTGCCAGTGGCAGATAAAGATTAACTTTGGTCTGTTTTCAAATCATAGGCCCCTTGAACATGAAACCTACACATGCTCTTTGATACAACTTCCTGATTGTATTAAATTATATTCCTTGTACAATACAGTACAGTTGTTAGAGGGCACTTTAAATTTATTGGTTTGAACATTTTTCCAGTAAACAATGAAACAAAATGCACGCACCAATGACAAAGCTGCCCAGTTAAGAACATTTCCATCATAAAAGTCTACACAACCTTCTACAGTCCACCAGTATCAGTAAATATGCACAATCTCTGAAGAAGTAAAAGTCATCTAAATAATTCCACATTAAAGAAATCTGTAACTAATGAAGAGGTTGCTGCTATACAAATAAAGTGCCTGTTGCCCTTGAGGAGTAAATTGCCTATGTTGCATGCATTAAAAAAAATGATAAGCTAGTAATATCACAATAAGGAATGGATGGCAAACTGATAACAGGTTCACAGTTAATAGGTATCTTCGCCAAAAAGGAGTGCAGCATCCACCCCCTTTACAACACAGTACAGCATCAGCAATGCATCTACCTACTGTGGGAGTAGAACCCACAGCTTTCTGCATCAAAAGCAAGTACACTACCTGTTGTGCTATAAACAATGCAAGCAGTCTTAGCATAAGCAGCATTAAACTTGTGTTCCCCTGCAGCTCTCAGCTCCTTGTAAAATCTACTCGACATTCAGCTGTATCTCTGAACTTTGCAGCACAAGAAATCTGGAAAAAGGCGAAATTTATTGGGAGGGACAAAATCCCAAAAACCAGGGACACATTTTAAACATTGCTTGTATAACGTTGGAAAGTTGCTAGAATAAAATGCTGTGTTACCACCATACATTTCACTGCCACGTCGTGAACCCAGTGGATCATGTGCAAAACAGTCAGAGAAACATACCACTATGCCAAATCATCTGTTTTGCGAAAGACAGAAATTTAAATGGCTGCCATTTAGTGAATTCAGTTCTCACCATAGCTGTCAACCTCTCAGCACAAAGCACCTGAACAAAGCCAATAATGGGGGAATACAGCCCCCAAACATATTCAGTTCTCACCATAGCTCTCAACCTAAGCACAAAATACCTGGACAAAGCCAATAATGGGGGAATACAGTCCCAAAAATAGGGACAAATTTCAAATATCCATGTTATAAACTTAGAAATTGCTAGAATAAAAAGGTTTTGTGTTACCATGTACTTTCTGAAGAATATGACATCTGAAATTCAAATGCCTGTTATTTTTAAACATTTGTTAACCAGGAAACTAGTCTGACTTGAAACAAAAGCCATTTTTCAGCAGAGCAGGGAGAAATACTCCAGACACATCTTTGTAAGATGGGAGGACATGCAGACTCCACACAGAAGGCACCCCAGCCAAGAATCAAACCAGAGAACCTGCAGCTGTCAGGCAACAATGCTACCAGTGCACCACTGCACTACAGGCTTTGCAAGGAAAAATGAAGATCCAGAAACCACAGATTTTATGAGGAACAGAACAAATATGAGGCAAAAATCTGCACATTTTTTATTAATGGTGGTGGTTATGGAATTCAGTCCCTTGCCACCTGCATCCAAGGTACGGGGTTCAAGCCTGAGTATCCCTACCCACCACCATGTGTTCTCTCTAGTCACAAGTATATAGCAACTGGGGCATTTCACACACACATACACACTTCATGACTTTCTGTCTTCTGTAAACATTGTCCCATCTCTTTTTCTTAGATTCAGGAGAATTACCCACAACTTACACACTTTCTCATTGAAACTTACTTTGATGCCTCTGTCTTTACCACATAATTGCTTTTCAATTTTTTTTTTTTTTTCATTTTGAAGTTATACGTTTAGAATGTATTACCCCTACTGGTTAATTTACCCACTTATGGGTTAACTTTTGGGGTAAGGAAAACCACCTATTAAAGTACTCTTGGGATTTTCTGGGTAAGATTACATCAGACTTATATTCTCCGGATTTGGTTTTTCTCACCATTGATATTGTAGATCTCTTCTCTGTGATTCCACATGACCAAGGTTTATCCTGGTTAGAGATAGCCCTAAGGAAAAACATAGGGGCTTCTGAGAATTAGATCTTTTTGATCCTGGAATTAATGGAAATAGTTCTTAACAACAACTTTTTGTTTTTCTCAGGTGAATATTTTCAACAGATTTCTGGGGTGGCTATGGGAGCCAATTGTGCCCCCACTTATGCTGACATGGTGTTATCAGTTTGGGAAAATGTATACGTTCTTAACAGTGTATACAGTCAGCATTGGACTTTCTATTCTAGATTCCTGGATGATATTTGTATTTTTTGGATAGGGCCAATGAACATTCTTGAAGAATTTATTAGTTACATAAGTTCCAGTACGGCATTTTTGAAATTTACACATCAAATTTCTAAGAACCAGGTGAATTATTCGGATGTCACTTTGAAAGTCCAAGGGGGGGGGCTTTCAATCAACCATCTTCAGAAAACCTACTTTTTCCAACAGTTACCTTAGATACACAAGCTCACATCCTAACTTCCAAAAGAGGGGGATTGTTAAGGGACAATTTGTCTGAGCTTCAAGGATGACGTCCAATGATTCTGTTTTTGTACATGAATGTTTGGTACTTACCAAGTTATTTCAGGAGAAAGACTATTTTTTAGAACTTATTGACAAAGTATGTGATGAAGTGAAAGCAGGGAGGGCTACGAAATATCGGCCTGTATTAGGGACAGGCAGCCTGTCTACTACTGCTATCTCTCTTAGTAATGTCCAGGAATTAAATGGGGGTTACAATACGGTATTTGTCATGGATTATAGTGCCAATTCAGGCACTATTAGAAAAATTGTGGTAGAAGAATGGGCTTATTTCAGCGATATTACTGATCTTACAAATTTGAAAGGGAAAAATATGAAAACTGTTTTCCGTAAAGGGAGAAACATTAAAAATATTTTAGAACATGAGTTGGTGACCCAAGCCTCTTTTAACCAACGGAAGGGTAAATACAAATGTGGAGCTTGTGGGCAATGTAAGTTTATAGCATATACTGATAAAATACATATTCCAGCGAGAAACAGATGGATTAACGCATCTAATTATTCCAACTGTAATAGTCAAAGACTAATCTATTTAAGCATGTGCCAGATTTGTTATGGTTTTTATGTTGGAAAGACGGAAAGGCATTTAAAAAGGAGGATTTATGAACATATTTATGAAATACAAAAGCAGAATAATAGTAATGCCTTATTCCGTCATACTTTGACATGCCCACAAGCTACATTTATCTTTTTCGTACTGGAGACACAAAGGAGGGACCATAGAGGGGGTCCGTGGGAGACCCGGTTAGAATATTGGGAAACTTATTGGCAGGTGTTGCTGGAGGCCAACAGACAGCCCGATATGAATGAATATATATCTATTTTACCCTTATTGAAATTAAAAGCTGCTAAATTATAGAATAAAGATATTATTATAATTATATTTTTAAATATTTTTTAACTTTATATCATGTTTTTTAAGGATGGATATATATATTTTTTGACATGCATTGACTGGTATTTTATTGCTAAACATTGATTTTACCTGTTTAGTAAAAATTTATGGTGTATTACTAGTATTCGTCTTTAAAAGTTAATTAAATTAAATTAATTGATGGTATATGATTGGATAAGCAAAGTTTAAATTGATTGTTGATGTAAAAGGATTTTTTATCTGAAGAAGTCGGACATTTCAGCTGACGAAAATGTTGTGATATATTTTTGAAGTTAATCTAATAAATCTTTTGTGGTTGCGGTCCTCCTGTTATCTGGTTTGTGTTTTGTTGTTTTTTTTTACCAGTAGAGTCTCCGGTGCTGTTTCCTAATTTACCCACTTACAAGCAATTCAAAAAAAAAAACAGTCTCGTTAATTACTTCCTGCTAGACACAGTAAAGGTCTGATGTGCAAGACATGAAGTGCACTTGGTCAATAAAGCATCAACAAATGTGTAGTAGCTTTTCTGATAATAGCTAGAACCAAAATAACCCTCCAGTATTTCTTCAATGTGTTTAGTTTATTAAAAAATAAACAAGTTGAGTGTGACCTTTTGCATTATGAGTGTATTCCATACAAGTAATAAGCCACTGTATAATAACAAAACAATTGTAATGTAGAGCTTTTTCATCTTGGATGATTTTTTTCCTTCCTTCCTATAATTCTGTTAAGTAAGATCTTTCTGAACAAAACCTATCATTCAACGAGTAAATAAAGAACAGCATTATTAATTTATATCTATTACAGACACTCTATTTCCATTGCTCTACTACTTAAATAGCATCCTACACAAAACAAACTAAACTGTTGCTGATCATTTTTTTATACTGGTTTCATCAAGTACTGAGAGCAGCTATGACACAGTGTGGGAAGAAAAAAGTTTTTTTTTTCCTGGTTTGTGTTGACCATAAATTTAGAAGTTATGTACTCACCATAACGTTCCATCTGAGTAGGTGTATTCATTTGTCTGCAACCTGTGGGTTATGGATCCGATATCGGATCTGAACCGGCATGGTTTTCCAGCTATGGATCCGAGCTCTCAGCTCCTCCCCTCACCCATAATGCCCTGCTCTCCCTACATGACCTCAGATCGAGTTTGCCAACAATATAAATACCCTGAAAAGGGTAACACATAATATGCAGGAAACTGAAAAAGCCAGGGGGATAGGAGGGCGGGATGGTTGCAGACAAATGAATACACCTACTCAGATGGAACATTATGGTGAGTACATAACTTCTAAATCTGAAGTAGGAGATTCATTTGTCTGCAACCTGTGGGACAGAGTCCCCAGCTACCTGAGTCTTGGGCGGCCATCATGGAAGGATATTCCGGAGCACCGGAGCCAAAGGATGCTCTACCCTAGATGTAATATCCAACTTGTAGTGGGAAATAAAGGTATGAGATGAAGCCCAAGTGGCTGCTGAACAAATATCATCCAGAGGAATCCTAGCCTTAAAGGCCGCCGAGGTAGAAACTGACCGGGTTGAATGGGCATGTACTCCCTCCGTGCGGCCTTCCAGAAGCTTGATAAGCCAATAAGATGCACTGCAAAATCCAGCGTGACAATGAGACTTTGGAAATTGGCTTGCCCAAATTAAATTTAGCAAAGGAAATAAACAACTGGTCGGATTGCCTATGACCAGCTGTCCTGTTTAGATAAAATCTAAGTTGCCTGTGAACATCTAAGGAATGAAGCTTGTATTCACCCTTGTTTTGATATTTAGGAAAGAAAACAGGGAGGTTAATGGATTGATTAATATTTGCTTCAGAAGCTACCTTAGGAAGAAAGGACGGGTTGGTCCTGAGGTATACACGGTCCGGATGAAAGACCAAGTAAGGAGGCTTGGCTGATAAGGCTTGAAGTTCTGAAACTCTCTTGGCCGAGGTAATTGCTACTAAAAAGGCCGTCTTGAAAGATAAAAATTTCAGATCTACCGTAGCCACAGGTTCGAAGGGGGGAGTGGTCAAGGCCTGAAGGACCAATGAAAGGTCCCAAGGGGGAACCACTTGCTTTACAGGGGGCCTGAGAAGAAAAGTACCTTTTAGGAAAATCTTACACAATTTGGCAGACATCAGTGGACTGGAGTCGTGACCAATATGATAATGAGAAATTGCCGCAAGTTGCACTTTGACCGTAGAACTGCTGGCACCATCATTAAAAAGAGTGGTTAAGAAGTCAAGCACCAGAGGAAGGGGAACTGTGAAGGGGTTTAGACCTTGCCGCTCCGCCCACATGGAGAACCGTTTCCACTTGCTGTGGTAAACTTTCCTGGTGGATGGTTTATGAGCCGCCACCAGGATGGCTTTAACTGGAGATGAAATACCGGGAGTCCTGATCAGGAGTGGAACTGGAGCAGCCAAGCAGTCAGCTTCAGGTTGTCCAGATTCGGGGCTGATAAGCGGGATGGGTGAGATATCAGATCCAGAATGGGATCTAGAATCCAAGGAGGATTCACTGAGTGAGACCTTAGGAAAGGGAACCAGATCTGTCGAGGCCAAAATGGGGCAATGAGAATCATTTTGCACCCCAACCGAGAGGCTTTCTGAAGAACTTGGAGCATCAGAGGCAAGGGGGGGGTAAGCATAAAGAAGACCGGGTGGCCAAGCATGCACCAGAGCGTCTCTTGGGGTATCTCCGGGAGGAGGTATTAGAGCGAAAAAACTGTCGCACTTGGTGTTTGAGGGAGATGCAAAAAGATCGCAACAAGGAGTTCCCCACCATGCGAAGATGCGTTTCGCTACCTGAGCATTGAGATACCACTCGTAAGGGGTGAGAATGGAGCTACTGAGTTTGTCCGCAAGAATGTTGGACCGACCCGGAATATGCGTTGCTATGAGAAAGCGGTTGGTGGAGATTGCCCATTCCCACACTCTCATGGCTTCTCGACAAACAGGGTAAGACCTGGTTCCTCCTTGCTTGTTGATATACCAGATGACAGACATGTTGTCCGATTGAATGGCAATAGTTCCCAAGGGAAGAAAGGCCTGAAGTGCTCGCAACGCTAAGAGCACTGCTCTCATCTCCAGAACGTTGATATGCAGTAAGGTCTCTGAATCGTTCCACGTGCCTTGGACCGTCCGGCCTGCAAAATGCCCCCCCCACCCAAGGCGGGAGGCATCCATGGTCACCGTGGCGAGAGGGGGAGAAGCACAAAAGAGGCGGCCTCCGTGGAGATCCGGAGAGTGGAGCCACCACAGGAGGGACCGCTTGCAAGCCTTGCTGATCGCAATGGGATGATGCATAGGAAGAGCAAGATACGACCACTGAACTTGGAGTGTCCACTGAAGGATGCGCATATTGAACCTGGTGAGAGGAAGAAGAGCTATCGCTGCCGCCATGGACCCTAGAGCCCTCAGGACCAACTCCGCCGGAACTCAGCTGGAGTGGAGAATGGCCCGCACCTGGAGCTGCAGATTCTGAATTCTGTCCGCAGTGAGGAAGGCTCTTAACCGTCTCGTGTCTAACCTGGCACCTATAAAATCTATGAACTGCGTGGGTGCTAGGTTTGATTTTCCTGTATTTATTGTGATGCCCAGACGGGGAGCTAGATGGAGAAAGGAGTCTCGCGCCAATAATAGTAGATGCCTTGTTGGAGCGGTGAGAAGCCAGTCGTCCAGGTAAGGGAAGACCTGCACCCCCTGAAGCCTCAGGTGGGCCGCTACCACTGCTAATACTTTGGTAAACACCCTGGGGGCTGTGGTGAGACCAAAGGGAAGGACCCGGAATTGGTAGTGACTGGCTCCCAGCCAGAAGTGGAGAAACCTCCTGGAGCGCCTGTCCATTAGTATGTGGTAGTACGCATCCTTGAGGTCTATGGAGCACATCCAGTGACCTTCTCCCAGAAGGGGGAGAATTGACTGCAACGTGACCATTTGGAACTTCTCCTTGGGAACTGCCAGGTTCAAGAGTGAAAGGTCTAAAATTGGTCTTATATCCCCCGTCTTCTTTGGCACTAAAAAGAACCTTGAGTAGAACCCTAATCCGATCTGGTCTGGGGGGACGGGCTAGATGGCTCTTTTCTTTAGCAGATGGCCAATTTCTGCCAAAGCAGCCTCCCACTGACCGGGTGGAACGTCAGGGAGGGACTTCAATTTTGGCAAGTGACGAAATGGGATACGGTATCCTCTGGATATGATTTGGAGGACCCAGCGGTCTGATGTTATGGACTCCCATGCCGCTAGGTGCTCCGAAAAACATCCCCCGACTGCCTCCAGAGTGGAGCAGCCGGGCAACCCTTCAGGGCTGCTGCGCGGGCCATTCAGAGAAGGGTTCTCTGGACCCGAAGTTCCTGGGAGCCCCTCTGCCCCTGGGGCGGTGTCCTCCCTGTCCTCCTCTGCCACGGAAGGACTGGTTGTCCGGAGCGGGTTGGGATTGCTGCGACTTCCGGAACCACATCTTCTTCTGGCCCTTTTGGTTCCCAGAATAGGGCCTCTGGGGCACAGAGAAGCGGATTCCGACGGCAGACAGCGTCTTCCCGTCCTTTTCGCTCTGGGTCAAGGTATCACGAACAGTCTTGCCAAAGAGGGCAGAACCATCGAAGGGGGCGTTCGCAAAAGACGCCTTGAAGGGCTCCGTGAAATCGCAATGGCGGAGCCAGGCCTGACGTCTGGTAACTAGGCCTGCCCCTGCGGCTGTAGCGGCACCTTCCGTAGCATGGGACAGTAACCGCATAGAGGTATTAGTGACGGACCTGAGAGTGGCCATACGGGTGGAGTGCAATACTTTGTCCTCCTCTGACATGGACTCTGGGGGGATGCAGCGTATTCCTTGATAAGATCGCGCTGCATCCTAATCACATGTGCCAGGTAGTTCAGCGCCCTTATTGAGAAGGTCGCTGAACTAAACATCCACTTCCCCAAGCGGTCCATCATCCGAGACTCCTTGCTCGGGGGATGGACTGAGGGACTCTCCTGAGCAAGTTCCCTCTTGGTGGCTGCCGCCGTCAACATGGCATCTACCGGAGGCCCCTTACTCTAATGGGCACGGTCAGCCGGGGGACTGAGTATACGGTCGGGCCTTTTTGGGATTGGCTCCACGGTGTCCGGTTCCTTCCACGCCCTGGTGGTAATCAGGTCCACCAGGGGGTCGGCAGGAGGGGACACCCAAGAGGTAGACGGTCCCGCTTCAAATGCCTCCAAGAACACGGACTCTTCCGAGGAAGACTTGGGGGCAGACCACCCCCCCTATGCAAAGCATTTCCATGATGTCTACAAAGGAGACATCCTCGGGGGGTGATCTTGGGGAGCCTTCCCCTTCCTCCAAGTCCGTGTCTTCAGTGAGAGACTCAGGGGAGTCTATGTGCCTCCTTTTGCACGTATGTTTGCGTGGGGCATCCTCCGGGGGGCTGTCAGAGGACTCCTCGCAAACTGTGACCTGTTCCAAAGGAACAACTTGGGGCAAAGGAGCGGGCTGTCCCAATGGCCGGATGGTGGAAGCCTGGCCCAGTGCAGATGGAGCGCGGGACGGAGCCGAAGCAAGTGCCGGGGGTCCGGAAACCCTCAACAGGGCCCTCTCCACTACATCAAAAGCCAAGGGGGAGCCGGCCTGGACCAAAGGATCCGATAATCGGCTCCCCGTGGGATCCAAAGAGTGGATCGGAGCCGGCGCCGAAGCACTCGGATCCGAGGGGACAGTGCGCTCTGACACAGATGGCGCCAAAGGAGCACTGATCCCCCCAGATCTGAAGCTCGGATCCAGGCTCCGAGAGGTCGGATCCGAAGCACTCGAGGGCAGGGTCGGATCCGAAGTACCGAGTACTATCGGTCGCCGACCCACCCCCGGCTCCGAAGCTGCTCGGCTCCAACTGCTCCGAACCCGGGTAGCGGGTCGGAGAAGGAGCAATAGGTTTGAAGAAAGGGGTCGAGCTCCCCCCCCAGAGGGGGGGGAGGCAAGAGCACTCCCATCTGCATCTGGGCCAGGATGAACCTTCTCATCATCAGGTCCAGATCAGCATCTGATAAACTATAAGTCGATCTCGACGAGGCTACCGAGGTAGGCCTTGAGTGCCTCCTGGATAGCCTCGACGGAGATCGGGTCTCCTCCTCCTCAGGTCCCGGTGAAAAGCACACGGGCGACCGGAGCCGAGGAGGGGGAGAACCAGCAGACAAGGAGGCCGGAGGAGAAGCCCGCTTGGCAGGCGGGGCCGAAACAGAGGTCTCGGCCCGCCGCTTATGATGCTTCTCCCTCCGGTCCTTCTTTCTAGCTTCCCTCTCCTCCGAACCACTACAGGGAGGTTGAGTCCCAGGAGGAGGAGGGGGAGCCGGAGAGGAGGGAACCGTAGACACGGTACCCCCCGTAGGAGCGGAAGCCGGAGCCGAGTCCGGGGGCAAAAGTCCCGCCAGGACCAGCTTCGACCTCCGCTCCTTCAATGCCCTGGGGTTGAACCCTGCACAAATGGAACATCCAGAAGTGAGGTGCTCAACCCCAAGGCATCGAACGCACCAAGTGTGGCCATCAGCAGGGGAGAGCTTATGGCCAAACTCGGAGCACTTCGAAAAAATAGCCTTAGGTTGTTCAGAAATCCTAAGAGCCTAGCTTTTACTTAAACTAATCTAAAAAATTAAAAGTAAACTAGTCACACAACACAGGCCCAAACACACACTACGCTACCAGCGAGGGGAGGGAAACTAAATATAAAAAGATTAATAAAACTAAATAACTTTAGCTACAAAAAAGGGAAACCTAAACTTTCACACAAAACTGTCAAAAAATTAAATTTTTAGCACTAGAAAAAGCTGAATAAAGCACTTAGCTGCAGAGCTCGAGAAACCAATCTGGTCACCAGTGCGGCAAACTAGATCTGAGGTCATGTAGGGAGAGCAGGGCATTATGGGTGAGGGGAGGAGCTGAGAGCTCGGATCCATAGCTGGAAAACCATGCCGGTTCGGATCCGATATCGGATCCATAACCCACAGGTTGCAGACAAATGAATCTCCTACTTCAGATCAATTATTTCTTAAAC
This sequence comes from Protopterus annectens, assembly GCF_019279795.1. NCBI lineage: Eukaryota > Metazoa > Chordata > Ceratodontiformes > Protopteridae > Protopterus > Protopterus annectens. The sequence goes on from NC_056732.1 coordinate 1,822,552,632, forward strand.
TTGGATCTATGGTCATGATTGCAAGAGAGGACATCTGTCCCTTCCTCTGAAACGTATTCCATTTCTATGTTAGTGCGGTGACGGTCACAGCCTCCTACTTGCAAAATAAATATTTTAAAATCATAAACCTCTCAGCACACATTGAATATAACAAGGGATACAACCCAGTACTGTAACATGTTTTGTCTCTTTCTGGCTGCATGGAAGTTTACAAATACGTCACTATCCTTAATCTAATGCTCATCTTAAAACTGTCCTCTGACAACTTCCACTCTTAGACCTCAGGACCTAATTCTTAAGACTACAGTACCTACTAAGCCAGTGCTGCTCCTTCCTGTACCATGGTTTACCAGAACAGCTGTGGTAAGCGTTCGATACCAGCCTTTACCGCTCTACCAGACACCAAAAGTAGTGGGGTTCTAACTTCAAAAACAAATAAAAACATGCCATTATAACCAAAATGACAGCTCTGTAACTTCTTTATCATGCAAAATACACCTTCAAATAAAACTCATTTGGCAATTGTCCTGAAATGGTAATACTGTACTTGTGAGTGCTTACATTTCTCTACGCAAAGCGTCACAAAAAGGTTACAACTTTACCAGCGCTCACTGATTTCATATTGAAAGTACATCAACGTCAGTGTAAA